>NW_004524941.1:699339-700737 GCF_000260255.1 Octodon degus | reverse complement strand
AGATTGTAGAACCTTTGTCATTGTCAGCCATGTGGATGAGTCACGGCCATTGCTTGGCCAATGTGCTCTCTATGAAAACCTGAGAGTGTGTTTTCTCTCCATGTGACTCTCCTTAGGCACACTCTACATTATCAATCACTTTCCTCTTTGGCCCCATAATCTCCTTGATCAGAAAATTTGGGACACTACCGAGTTACATGTCATATGGTTCTAAATTAGCTACCAACCAATAAGAGAAACGTTTAGTTTTGGGGAGTTGTTCCTAACATTCTGACAGCTAATCTTTCTCAGTCCCTTATAACCTGGCCTATTCCTGTACTTGTTCACTGATTAATATTATTATTTTCTCTGAGAGTGTTTTTATAATCCCAATTAAAAGTTTCCTTAGTAATAAAATCCTTTCTTTTAAGGATATGTTTCACACTGTTCTTATTACTTAACTATACTCTGTGTTGTTTGTTTTTTTATGCTGACAGTGTATTGACCATAACAATTGACCATCCACCCCTAGTCAACTTATCAACCTGACACATTTTTAACCCAATTTCCAGATACAAAGACATGCTTATTGTTACCATCTCACAACCTGAACATAATGCAGGTCTAAAAATACTTAAGCACTAGTATTACATCTGTGAGTATTACATTACATTAGAACCGCAACATTCTTGCCCTGTTCTCCCAAAGACAAACACATTCATTTACGCAAAAGGCATTTAGTCCATCTGTAAGAGTTGCCAAAATCCTAGTAGTTTCATCATTGCTTAAAAGTTCAAGTCCAATTCTTCTCCAAAATAAGGCTCTTAGCTGTAAACCCCCATACAAGTTAAAACAAAACAAAACAAAACAAAAAGGTTAAATTCTTCCAGCATTCAGTGGTACAAGATAAACATTTTCATTTCAAAACTTACAAATAAAGAAATATAAAAGATTGAGATCTAAGCAAGTCCAAAATCCACCATGGCAAATATTAAGTCCTGTAGATCCATATGCACCTTCTGACGCAGTCTTTGGAAAATTGTGAACTCCAAAGGGCTTACAACACTTCTGATAGTGATAACTCTCATGACTTCTCTCTTAGGCCCACTTTGCTCCCTCTTTGCACCTTTTCTTAGCTGATCAATGTTTCTGGCTTTCCCCAACTTCTGGGGTCTCCCCTCACCTTTGGCTTCCCACTCACAGATTCATATACTGCCCTCTCAGAGCCTTATAAAATCAGGATGGAAGCCTTTTTAACTACACAGCTCCTACATTCTGCATGTGCCTAAAGCCAGCACCACACCATGCTGCCAAGGTCTGTGCCAGCTGGAGCAGCAGCCATGCTTTCTTCTCCTTTGGGTATAGGGATCAAAGGCCTAGATCACTGGCACTTGAAATCCAATTCTTTTTTTTTTTTAA
>NW_004524941.1:694452-699159 GCF_000260255.1 Octodon degus | reverse complement strand
TTGCGAAGCTTGTTCTAAGTAGGTGCTTTAGACCACTGAGCCATCTCTCCAGCCCCTGAAATCCAATTCTGAGGAGCAAATTTTCTGTGCCATTGTCTTCTGCAAAATGGTGATTTGGAGTTTTTTTTTTTTCTTAAGTATTTTACTTTTGTGATTTTGAGGCTGAAAAGGATGGAGATGCCCTCAGGCCATCTCTTATATTTTCTTGTTCCTTCTCAATAATTGAGATCTCCTCAACTTTATCTTAGTAGCCCAAAGCTTTAATGGAGCTTCCTTTTTGGTCAAATGCACATTTAAAATCATCCTTGTGGGCTCTTTGTTCTTGACTGTCAACATAAATCTGGCTAAAAAAAAACCAACGATAGCCATGCTACTGCCTCAAAGTTTGATTGTCTTGAAATTTCTTCTGCTAGATTAATGAGTCCATTCCCCTTAATCTCAGTGTCAGGCAAAGTCTCTAGACCTGAGCAAAATGTAGACAAACATTCTGCCGTAATATATATTGTCTAGAGTCCAACAATCCACCAGTCTTTCCTGGCAGGAACTTCCCTACCCTCGACTTTACTGGCAGGATTTCTATTAGCCCTCTGGTCTACTGAGCTCTTGCCAGAATTTCCCATACAGAAAAGCCCAAGGCATTCTAGCACTAATCTTTCAGGCACCATCTCCAAATCTTTCCAGACACTTCCCACAAGCCATTCCCAAAGACTATTGAACCACATGGTCAGATATAGAAACATTAACAACCATACTTTTATGGTACCAAATTCTGACTTCTTACATTTTTGTAGTTGCTGAAACAAAATATCAATGTCCAAAATTAAGGGAAAGATTTATTTAGCTCACAGTGTGTGGAAGTTTCAGTCCATAATCAGCTGACTCTAATTAGGATAGCACAGAGGCAGCAGTCCAAGACAGTAGAAGCCAGCAAAAGCAACAAGAACAAAAAAGGGGATGGAGCAGGCCTCTTTTCTTCCCTTTCACATCATCCCCAGGCCTTCTTTGTTTTAAATAATTTTATTGAGAAACAAATAGCAATGAGGGCAGACTGCTCAATTGTTTGCTATTGAAAAAGCTTATGACATTGAGCTTGGTTTAGAGAACTTCTAGGTTATGTACTGTTGTGTTACCTCATTAAAAGAACCCTTCTGATGTGGCACCATTTACCTCTCAGACTCCTGATACCCAGGGAGCTCTATCTACCTGATATTTTCTTTGAAGTAACTGGCCAGTTTTTCCAGTATCTCAATTCACCCACCTACAAAAAGTAATCAAATGTTGCTACCAATTCTTCCACATACTTAGGAAATAAGTGAAACCCCACCTTGGGAAGCTTAGCCTGTAATTTAACAGTAAGTACACTGTGTGAGTATAAACTGTGGATGAAAGAATCTCAGCTTGCAGGGTTAAAGATTAGAACAGACATACACAGACAACTGAGTAGAATCAATTAAAGAGTGTTCTCAGAGATGCTTTCTCTAGTCATTGTGTTCCTCCTGCCCTGTGATAAGCTTCCTGTGCCATATCTTCAGAGAAACTAGGTTACACAGAACACACAGCAGGCCATCACTTCCATCCTTGCCCTATGATCAAGACTGCATAGAACTTGTACAGGTTTTCTTCTTTTTCATCTTTATTTCCATATCCTTGAATTATAAATGAAAAACAAATGGAAGTTTCACTTTGGGGTTGTTTCCTTGATGGTCACTTATAGAGAAAAGCAGCCATTGGTGCTTTTCAGTGACATTGTGACGGTGGTACCCCCCTTTTTTTTCTTTTACAAAGGGAAAACTAGCTATGTGAAGTAAAAATCTTCTGCTGAGCCACATGCAAGTCTTCTTGGAAACTTGATGTGTGTCTAGAAGGTAAAAAGTAAGAGGTGATCAACTGGGGAAGGAAAGGTGAACTAAAATATAAATCCTGTTGTCGTCTGTTTGCAATAATTTAAAATTTTCTCATTGGTTATATCTAAAATCTCCAGACATAAACCTGAAATGACCAAAAATCCTACCATATGGAAGAACAGCCTTACAATTGAAAACTAAACTCACCCACTCTTTGAGCTCTGGCATGCCTAGCAACACTATTACTGCAGGCATACACATTAAGCCTTGCTTCTGCTGGCCTGACTACACTTGGGAACTGGATAAGTAAACTTATTTTATTTTTGCAATTAGGGAACCAACTGTGAAGTATTGTGTTAAAGTGGCAGGAGTCTTGGAGAGGCAGATGTATCTCAATGAATTTTTGAGTAGCCCACTCAACGTTGATTTTCTCTCTTTGTGCATGAGCCATGGAGTACCAAGATTTATTTTTTTAATGACAGCAAAACAGATGCAGGTGGAGATAAAAGATACCTGCACTGACCAAATAAAGTTGAGAATATATCAAAATGAAAAATAGACCAGGATGGTATTCTCTGGGTGCACACAATAACTCCATTAGACAAGATAAAGGAAAAATTCACAACACCCATCCAAAAATAACAAACAGCCATGCCTAGGAAGACAAAGGAAAGAAAAATTGTTCTTAGAGTTTTTCCTCAGGTAGGATGAATATATCTTTTCTTTTTTATTTTGAAGAGGCAGAAAAAAAATTAAAATAATGCAGAATTTAAAACCAATATGATAGAAAATAAATGATAATTATTATATTACATTTGTTATCTTAAAAGTAGTTGCTCAGATTATCCTGTACAGGAATGAAAAATTGATCAAATAAAATAAGCACTATCTGCTCCTTTTGAAGAACTAATAGAGAGGCCAGGGATATAATTCAGTAGGGTATGTGCCTGCCTGGCAATTGCAAGGTCCTGGGTTAGACACATGGTACAATAAGCAACAAAAACAAAACAAAATACTAATAGAAGTTAGTAGTGCAATTATCTTTGCTATCTTATACATACATGTATATATTTTTCCCCTTCCTTTTTTTCTCTTTTTTCCTTTCAGAGTTGTTCTTTACTTTTGAGCAGTTTCTTTCTCTTTTACTGTACTTAGCTTACTTTTTGGAACTTATTTACGCTTTCAGTTTCTTATTCTGTGAAAACAATATGATGTCTACATTGTGTATGTGTGTATGTGTGTGTGTGTGTGTGTGTGTGTGTGTGTGTGTGCTTGTTTGTGGGGGTAAAATGCTCAGCATCCTGGGGGCTGGGCTGGCGTGGCCTGCAGTGCTGGGGATTGAACCCTGCACATTTGCCTAAGCAGGAACTTTAGACTGCTGAGCTATATCGCTGTCCTACAACATGATGTTTATACATGTGACTCTAACTTATTTCATTTATGGGTATGGTCTCTGGTTACATCAATTTTCCCATGCAAGCCTCAAGTACATATCTTTTATAGCTGAGTAATACTCTATTGTATAAAAATACTACACTTTTAAAATCCATTCCCCATTTCATGGACATTTGGGCTACTTCCCAGATTTACATATGACAAATGGTACTGCTATCAATATGGGTGCAAATATTTTGTTGAGGTATGATGTTTTCAGATCTTCTGGTAAAATACAAAAGAGGGAGACCTCAGGGTCAAATATAACCTGAGGAATCTATTTTCAGGAATCTCTACACTGATTTCCACAGTTGTTGTACCAATATACATTCACAAAAGCAGGGAGAGGGTTTTTTTTCCCTCATAGTCCTTCCAGCACTTATTATTGTTTGATTTTTTTGCGACAGCCATTCTTCCTGGGGTGAGACAAAATGTCAATGTTGTTTTAATTCATATTTCTCAAATGATCAGTGATGTTAATTTTTTTCATATATTTATTTTCCAATTGTATTTGTTCATGTGTGAAGTGTGTATTGATCTCAGATGCCAATTATTTTATTGAGTCTTTAAATTTTGGGTGCATGACTTTTAAAAAATTCTTTGTAGACAGAAATCCTTTCCGAGGGCTGGAAAGATAGGTCAATGGAATAAGTGCCTGCTTTGGCAAGCACAGGGACTGGGCTTTGATTCACAGAACCACATGTTGCTCCTGCCCCAGTGCAGGTGTGCTGGGCCTGTGACTGAGTCACTGTGTGGTGGCACATGACTGTAACCCCAGCAGTGGGGAGACAGAAAACAGGAGGATCACTATAAGGCTGAGTTTCATAGTGAGGCCCTGTATCAAATACAAATTTAAAAAATCCTGTGTTTGAAGGAACATTCATTAACAATTTTTTCCCAACTCTTGAGTTTTCTTTTTACTCTGTTGGTGATTTCTTTGTATGTGAAAAACCTTTTTAATAAGATAAGATCCTAGTTGTTGATTTTGTAAGGTAATTCCTGTGTAGTTATTTATTTTTTTTTCATGAACTCTCATACTACTGCACTGTCTTCAAGAATACTTTTTTTTTTTGCGGGGGGAGGGGAAGGGTCTACAGAATTTTGAGAGTCTCACTACAAGATCAGACTCATAGTGATTCATCTCTTTACAGCCTCCCAAGAGCTGGGATTACAGGCGCACACCACCATGCCCAGTCTCACTTGCCCTCTCAGCATGATCCTTAAGGCAGGGCCTGCATGGCAAGCCAGGGCATCAAACTCCCAGTCCCTACTCTGGCTTGCAGGTGCTTTAATCTGCTGAGCTATTTGGCTAGCCCAAGAATTCTATTTACCTTCTTTTCCAGTGGATTTAGTGTTTCTATTTTAATATTTAGATCTTTATTCCATTTTGACCTTACTTTAGTGCTTGGTGAAAGACATGGTTGTTGGT
>NW_004524941.1:682992-694352 GCF_000260255.1 Octodon degus | reverse complement strand
TTTTTTTTGCTCTGAATGTCTTCAGGGAAGGTTTGGCTGGCTGGAGATGTGGGGATCGAACCACAGCAACCAGAGCCTGACTGATTTGTCGAAGCAGCCACTTAAAGAATGAGCTAAGGGGCAGGCCCCCTCCAGCACCATTTTTGAAAAGGATATCTTTCTTCCAGTGAATATTTTTGGTCCTTTTGTCAAAGATAAGGTGGCTGAGTGTGTTTGTAGTTTTGTCTATATCTTATAACCTGTTCCACTGATCATCAGGTCTTTTATTTTCTTTAGCCATAACATGCTGATTTTATCACAGTAGCTTTGTACTATAATTTTAAGACAGGGAGTTTGATCTCTTCTGTCTTGACTTTGATGGCCAAGATTGCCTTTTCTTTTCCAGATCTTCTCTGGTTTGAAATGAATTTTCAGAATGTTCTATTTTTATCTACATTATATCTGTGTAACAGTTTGAGATTATGGTTATTTATACAGTGCTGGTTCTTCCTATCCAGGAGCAAGGAATATCTTTCTGTTTTCTCCTTCTTTAATTTTTCCTTCCTTCCTTCCTTCCTTCCTTCCTTCCTTCCTTTCTTTCTTTCTTTCTTTCTTTCTTTCTTTCTTTCTTTCTTTCTTTTCTTCTTTGGTGGAACCAGGGATTGAACTCAAGCCCTTGCAGTTGCCAGGGAAGCACTTATTCCACTGAGTCTTCTCCCCAGCCCCTATCTTTTCATTGTCTGAAATCCTCTTCAATCTCTTTTTTCAGAGCATTGTAATTTTCATTATTTACTTCCTTTGTGAGGAGTCCTAAGTATTTCATTTATTGAATGCTATTGTGAAGGCTGTGGCTTCCCTAACTGCTCTTTGTGAGTTTTTTTGTTGGCAAACAGGAATGACATTGATTTTTGAATGTTGGCATTATATCCTCCTATGGTACTGAATTTTTTTATTAAGTCTAGGAGTCTTCTGGTGGAGTTTTAGGGGTCTTTATAGAATATCATGTTATGTGAAAATAACTATAATTTAGTTCTTTATTTCCTATTCTTATTTCTTTTATTTCTCTATTTTTGATCTTTGTTCTCTCTGTATTTCAGAACTATATTGAAAAGGAGTAGTGATAGTGGGTAGATTCATATTGTTACTGATTTTAGAGTGAACACTTTGGATATTTGTGCATTCAATATGATGTTGCCTGATTGTTTTTTATACATGGTTTTTAGCAGATTGAAATAAAGACCATTTATTTCATTTTTTGTTAGACTTTTTAAAAATTACTGTCTAGTTTACTTTTCACTAGTTGCTGGGAGAAAATACCCAACATCTAAAATTAAGGAAGGAAAAGTTTATTTAGCTCATAGTTTGTGGAGATTTCAGACTACACTCAGCTGTCTTCCAGACAGAGTGGCACATGGGAGATAGCAGCAGTTCATGGTAACAGAAAACAGCAAAGACAGAGCAGCAGCTGTGGCTTCTAACAAGCCTCACTCCCCTCATTATGTTATAAGTAGGCTACCATGAACTGGAGGTGTAGAACTCACACAATGTCCAGGTCTTCCTCTTGCGCAGGATGAAGATGCTTACAAAGTAAGAATCTTGGCTCTCTGCTGAGTCACTTAATTAAACTTCTACATTATTAGCGCATACTATTTAAATTGGATAAGGGCCATAGAGATAGTTTAGAAGACTAAGAGTCTGATTAGGCAAACACAGGGATGGGGATTGTATCCGTGGCACCATGCAGAGCCATGCCCCCAGGCCATGCTGAGCCAATGACCAAGTCTAGGCCTGGTGGCACATGTCTATAATCCTAGCACTGGGTAAACTGAAAACAGGAGGATCATTAGGAGTTCAAGCTGCATAGTGAGACACTGTGCAATAAATAAATAAATAATACATGAATAAATAAATAGTGTAATGTATTTTCAGTGTTGATAGTTAGATATATTTATCTAATTTTAGAAACCTCAGGTTTTCTGGTCTCTATGATTTTTGTTGAGAATAGAATTTAATACTGGATTCCAGTTCCTACTGGATGAGATTATATGTCAATTCTTTGGCACATTTTAGATAATTAATAGAATTAATGAAAATATAATTAGCAATGCCATCAATAGTGAACATTTATTCTAGATCATTAATCAAATACCAGAAAGTGCCAAAAGGTTCATGGATTTTAATTGTTGTTCCCTCAATTCTTTATGTGGTGTTGGCCATGGCATAGGAACAGGTAAACCATCTATTTGAAAGGCTTAGTATAAATATCATTATCATTTGTTTGAAGTCTTGCAAATCCTTAGATACCTTCCCTTTCCATACTCTTTCTTATCTATAATCAAAACCAGTAACAAAATTTAGAAAAGCCTTCCTTTTCTTTATTAAGTAATTCGAATTTAAGTTGCCTGACCTGAATTATTGTTAAACCATCCAATACCTGTTATAGATATTTTAGATACCTTCCTTTTTATTGTCTAGTTGCAAATTGTTTCTACACATAGCCTCTTCATTTAGCTCAGCATTGAAATATTGAAATATAAATATTTATATAAGAATGGACATAGCCACTGATATAGATTGATTTTTCTTATTGAAATATACATATTTGTCATAATACAGAAAAATGAGTTTCTCCTGAAAAGATAGTTGATGTCACTACCCACACCCCTCTCATTTTTAATAAAAACTCTAATGAACATATATTTATCTCAAAATTGAGAAACCAAAAATGAAACTAAACCAAACCAATCCAAATCAAACTAGAGATATTCTTACCTTAGGCAAAGTTTTGTAGGTTCACAGTGGAATACACACACACACACACACACACACACACACACACACACATTTTGTAAGTTGGATAAGATACTCCATGTCCCAATGGGATCGAATGAGCAACATGTCTGCTTTTGCTATAGTCTGAAATAATGTGCAAGGTCTCCTTAAATAAAGAAGGAAACATGGAAAGAAAGAAAAAAAATCAAAAGAAATGAGAGAAAAACAACCATGCACAATGCTAAAAAGGATAGAAAGAATGGAACAAAAGGAAATAAAGAATGAAATAAGGAAAGAAGGAACAAAGTAAGGAAGAGAGGGAGAGGGAGAGGAGGAAGGGAGAGAAAGAGGGAGGGAGTGAAAAAGAAAGGGAAAACAGGACAATAGGAACCACATTATAATGAACAAGTTGTGGTATTAATAGGCTCTACGCTTTTGAAAAATACTGAACTATTTCAGTCAATGTTTGAACTAATGATGTATTAGCATCATGCATCAGAAGAATAAATATACTAATTTATACATAATATAATGCATACATATATCTTTTTGTTTATACTAATTGTGTGTATCTGTGAAGGACATATGGTGGTTTTGCATTTTTGTTATTAACTCATACATTAATAATTGTAGGCACTATAATAAAAACTTATAGATTTAATCATGAATTAATTTGCCTTATAAAATTACCAAAATAGCAGATTAAAGTATGAACAACAATTTTTGCTCCACCACTGAATAAACCTATGGAAATACATTTTTCATTATTTCAGTCTACTTTCTGTTATTTAGCAACCTGATACCTGTTCTTCTAAGAAAACTGTCAATTGTTTTAAATGGTTGCTGCTATTATTATATCTATTGCTTTTTTTGGCTCTAAGAGCTTTATAAAATTTATTTTGTAAATATGTGTATATCTACCAACAAGAAAATTTTCAGAATTGGTGAAATTAGAGATATGTGTTAAGTTTTGATTCTTACTCTTAATGAAGAAAACTAACAAAAAATTGAAACTTATTAAATGTATGTGAAATCATTAGTCATAGAGTATTTTATATTTCACTTAGAAATGAAAACATCAGGTTATGTGGAAAATATTTTAATTTTAAGTTAAAAAACTGATCTGCTGAAGGAAGCAAGTTTACATGATGAAGAGACAGTTGTTTTGCCTCTAAATCTACAGGTCTTCACCACAAAAGAAAGAGAAATTTCTAATGAACTTTCATGAAATGTAAAATGGTACATAAAATAGATACCTACAATGAAAGCCTGAGTCAAAAAAAATAAAAAGAAAGCTAGCTTAAGTGTTATCCTTTTAGCTGTATGATCTGGAGTGTGGACACATTCTTTTTTTAAGTGTGGAAATAATTTTTGGAGAATAAGAAAGCTTCTGTCTAAGAGAGACAGAATGGGGCCTAGAATGTGGACATCTTGTCACTTTTACTATTCAAGGGTGTTTTACTGAACAAAGCCATGAGGTGAGGTGGTTTAAGTTGAGACAGAAATATAATTGGTCAGCAAGTTGGGAAGTAGTCTCTCCGTTAATGCTGATCAAATGTGAATCAAATTCGGAAGCAAGTGATAGAGTGAGCACATGTGTGCCAGACAATGACATTCCTGGAAAGGGTGGGCTACACAGGGTTTGGTCTTCCACTCAAGATGGCTTATGTCTATTCAGAATATTGGCCATTGTTCCTCCCCAGAGGAAGTAAATGAATGCAGCTCTCCCCCGTTCCTTTCCTTGAAGCCTGTTGCAACTTCTAATTTTATTTAAGATTTTCAATGATTCTTTATAGGGTTTTTGCAGCTATTGAGATAATGGGTTTGTTTTTCGTTCTGTTGATGTGGTGTATTATATTTATGGATTTTCTTATGTTGAATGATGCCTGAATTCCTAGAATGAATCCCCCTTTGTCATAATGTATAATCTTCTTGAAGATTTGCTGTCTTTTGTCTGATAGTATTTTACTGAGGGTTTTTTCATCTATGTTCATTAGAGACATTGCCCTGTAGTTCTCTTTTTCAGCTGGATCTTTCTTTGGTTTGGGGATCAGAATAATACTTGCCTCCAGGAATAAGTCTGGAAGCATTGCTTCCCTTTCAATTTCATTGAATGGTTTGAGGAAACTTGGGATTAAATCTCTAAATGACTTACAGAATTCTACTGTGAATACATAGGGACCTAGGCTTTCTTTGTTGGCATAGTTTTATTAAATTTTCAATTTATTTTCTCATTTTTGGGTTATTTAACATTTGTATATCTTCTTGATTCAGCTTTGGCATTTCATATTTATCTAGGAAACTGTCCATTTCCTCTGTGTTTTCCATGCTGTGAGAGTAAACATTTTGAAAGTATGTATTGATGAACTTTTGAATTTCTCTAGAACCTTTAGTGATTTCACCCTATTCAATCTTTATTACATGTGTTACAGTGTCTTATTTCTTTTTTTTTCTTTCTTTTTTGTTGCTAGAGTTTAGTTTATTTATTTGGCTAGAGTTTACTTTATTAATTTTATTTATTTTTTAAAATCAACTCTTTGATTCATTTATTCTGTGTATTATTTTGTTCATCTCCAGTGCATTAATTTCTGCTTTAATTTTTATAATATCCTGCTTTCTTTGGAATTTGGACTTGAATCACTGTTTTTTTTTTAGAAGCTTGAGGTGCAGCATAAGATCATTTTATTGGACTTATTCTTTTTTTCCAAATGTGCAAATTTACCAGTGTAAATTTTCTTTTTAAGACAGCTTTCATTTCATCCCACACATTTGGTAGGTTGTATTGGCATTTTCATTTGATTGTAAATGTTTTTTAATTTTTTATTTAATTTCATGTAAGGCTGACTGATAGTTTAGGAGGTTTATATTAAATTTCCATGGGTTGGGCCAGCGAGATAGCTCAGGAGACTGAGGTCCTGCTTAGGCAAGTACAGGAGGTTAGATCCAAGACATCACATGGCTTGCCAGCCCTATCCCCAGGTGCATTGAGCAGGCCATGAACACCAGGTGTAGTGTGGCACACCTGTTATCTCACTGCTGGTGAGGCTGAAAATAGGATGATCACTATTAGTCTGATTTTCATAAAGAAACCCTGTGTCAAATACATAAATTTAAAAAAAGAAAATAAAATTACTTGTGTTTTTGCAGTTTATTGTCAATTTCTAGTTTCATTGGCGTGTGTTCAGATAGCATGCATGGGATAATTTCAATTCCTTTGCAGTTAATTAAAAGTTCTCTCTGTGTACTAGTATATGGTCTATTTTGGAGAATGTCCTCCTTGCAGCTCAGAAGAATGTATATTCTGTTGTTGCTGGGTGAAACACTCTGTAAAGGTCTACCAAGGTAATTTCTTCACAAGTTTTATTTAGTTCTGTTATTTCTTTGATCAGTTTTTGCCTAGGTGATATATCTCTTTGTGACAGGGGCATATCTAATTCCCCCATTGCTATTGTATTATTGTTTATTTGAATTTTCATGTTTGTTAAATTTTGTCTTATTAAGGTGGATGCTCCTACATGGATGGATACATATTTATAATTGTTATCTCTTCCTCTTGCAGTTTTCCATTAACAAATATGTACTGATCTTCCTTATCTATTTGAAAGATATTTTTCTTTGAGGTTGATATTGTCAACATCAAGGATAGCTATCCCTGATTTATTTCTGACTTCCTGTGGGATGGAGAGTGGTTTTCCATCCTTTGACTTCTAGTCCATGAATTTTCTTTTGAGTTAATTGTGTTTCTTGTATGCAGTGTATTGTTAGATTTTGTTTCTTAATCCAATCTGCTAGTCTGTTTCTTTTGATTGGTGAATTTAGGCCATTTGCACTGATGGTTACAACTGATGTATTTCAGCTTACATTTGTGGCATTATTTTCCTCTTTTTAATTACTTCCTCTGCTGGTTGATTCCTTTCTGTTGTAGGTGGTCATGAATTTCTTCAATTGTTCTTTGTCCTAGAAGGATTTTCTTTCACTATTGAATTTGATGTAGATTTTTGCAGGGTACATCAATGTGAGTTGCAAGTTATTTTCTTTCAGAACCCAAAACACTTCATTCCAAGGTCTTCTTTATTTTTTTTTAATACAGGCTCTCACTGTGTAGCTCAGACTTGTAGTGATCCTCCTGTTTTGAGCCTCACTAGTGCTGGGATTACAGGCATGTGCCACTGCACCCCAACTCCATTGATGGCTCAGCACACCCGGGACTGGAACCTGCACAGTACGAGGTGCCAGGGTCCGAGCTCTTCTTGATTTAATGGTTTGTGTTGAGAAATCTGCCATGATTCTCATGAACTTTGCATTGTAAGTGATCTGTTTCTTCTCTAGAAGCTTTTAATAATCTATTCTTTTGCTGAATTTATGAGATAATGATTAACATGTGTTTAGGTGTAGATTTATTGTGATAATGACTATGAGGAGTTATTTATGCCTCGTTTATCTGTATGTCTTGTTCTTTTCTCATGTTTAGAGATTTATTGCAAATATTTACTTTTGTGTTATTTGTACTGTGTCCCACTGATTCAATGACACCCATTATTCTTATATGATTTTTCTTTTATTATCTTGTAACTGCTGTATTGTTATTTCCTTATTCCTTGTTAGTTTTAAGAGATCTTCTAATTTCAGTTTATTAGCTGCACCATTGTCATTGAGGTCTAAAAGTATACCTTCAACTTCTTTTAGGTGGTTTTTCCAGATTTCAGTGGTGTTCTTAATTAACAGGATATCTGCTTCAATTTGATTCATGCATTGTATTTCTTTCCTGTATTGTTCATTTCATGTTTCCATCATTTTTCTATTCTTTTTTTTTTAAATCTATGTCTTCTTTAGCTGTGCTGAGCAATTATTTCATGATTGTTGTCAATTATTTTTAGACCTGTGAGATTATTTCTTCAACAGCCTGACAGACTTGTTTCTTTATTTCAGTATTGATCACTTAGAGAATCCAGGTGTGTGAATTTCCAAGTTCTTGTTCATCTTCATCTCTTGCATTTGTTCTGGATTGTCTAGAGGACTGAGATTTCTTTTTGCTCTTGCCTTTTGGTATTTTTGAAGCTCCCAGTAATCAATCAGACAGACAATCCTGGAGGTGACCTAGAGTCTATCAAGGTTCTTAAAAGTTTCTAGGAAAGTTCAGTTCCTGTTCATGCTGGATCCACCAATTGCTGCTCTCCTGAGTGCAGCAGGCCACTCAGTGTTCTATGTTCTTAAAAGTTTTGGACTGGTACCAGCAGAAAATCCACACATACCTGCTGGGGCCTAAGGAATGTCACAGTGTACCAGTCCCACAGGCTACCCAGAGTCCACCAGAAAAGCTTGATGCCTGTGTGCACTGGGCCCGCATATCACGCTTTCTTGTATTCTGCCTGTCAATGATCTGATTAAATGTTATAGTTTCAAAACTTTGCACCCCTCCTCATATTCTGATTTTTTATGTAAAACTCTCCTACTTTGTAACTGTTTACTTGGCCTTGATTACATAATTTATGGTTCACTGAAGTGTTTTTGAAATGACTTCATGTGTTTATCTCTAATTTATTGTCATTTTATATTAATTATTGTACATTAGCATTGATCATTAAATCTTAGTTATTATTGTCACTTCCAATAGACATAATCAATGATAAATGTCAGGATATCACATTATGTTTTCTTTTATGGTGATTTATCTGATGCTCAAGCATAGTGCAAAATATCAAAATATCCAATATTTGGGATGCTTAAATCAGTGAGGAAGTTATTGGACAATGCATAAAGAGGCTTCAGGAATATTGAAGTAGGAATATATGATTGCAGTAACAGTAAAAATTAACTTATGTTACAATTATGAATTTCACAAAGAGAGCTCATGAGATGCTATGTTTAGATAAGAGTGATTATAGTTTTTTCAGATTTGCATCAAAATATTATAGAACCCATAAACAATAAAAACAGCATAATAGGCCAGCCAGATTGCCCACAGATTAAAGTGCGAGTGCAGATGCAGAGGGCAGGGTTTGATCCCCAGCTTGCCGCACTGGCTCTGCCCCCTGGACACATTAAAGCTGTGATTGAGACTAAGCATGGTTGTGAGCACCTGTAATCCCAGTGCTTTGGAGGTGGAAAACAGGGGAATCACTACAAGTTTGATCTGTGTAGTGAGATTCTCTAAAATCTGTACAAAAATCAATCAATCAATCAATATGTAAATCTAATTAACATGTTCATTCACTGAAGTAATTACTTATATTATTTATTTTTAAATGCCATTCTATGTAGTTTAGTACAGATCTCTTACAATGTTAAATAATCAGGCTTCTAGATTTACATAACTCAAATTACAGTAAGTAGAGACTATGACATACAAGTTGAATTTTTTAACTAAAAGCATCCCATTAAATGTAAAAGTTTAAGTGAAATAGAGAAAATTTGTGAAACAGGATTTGCTCATGAAATTAATTTGATAATTAATTTCAAATATTTTATTGTCACCATAATATTTTTTAAACAGAAATTGAACTCAGGGCCTTCCACTTGCAAAGCAAGTCCTTATTCTGCTGAGCTATATCTCTAGCCTCTGTAAATATAATTTTATTTTTTTTAATTTTTAAAATTTTTTTCCACAATTTTATTGATAAACAAATAGCAATGAGACAGTTTCAAATCAAATTGGTAGGACAGTTTCAATAATTAACACATTTCATACATTCTTCCTAGTGGCTAATTGCAGTACAAGATGCGGACATGATATCCTACTTACAAACAATATTAGAACAAATCCGTCTATTCATTAAGAGAATGTAGCTATATATGTATCCTAACCACTTTGAATACACATATTCATCTGTATACCTTTTTTGTTAAGTTCCGTTATTTGAATATTATAGGTATGTAAACTCAGTAAAATATTCTAAAAGAGTCCAGTAGCCCATGATAGTATTCGGGCTTCCGCTTGATTGGCAATGTCAGAAATTGTTGACCTGAGTCCACTACAGCTCAACATGACAGCATGGCTTTACTTATTATACTTCATTTTTATACTTTTCTGCTGGATGGTTAAGACCAAGGTAAAGCAGGACCTATGCAACAAGAGTTGTAGCTTTTGGGTCTGATAAGGTCAGTGAAATCCCCTCAGAATTTATCCTGAAATCCTGTACCTCAGATTGTAGAACCTTTGTCAGTGTCAGCCAAGTGGATGAGTCATGGCCATTGCTTGGCAAATGTGCTCTCTGTGAAAGCCTGAGAGAATGTTTTCTCTCCATGTGACTCTCCTTAGGAAGACTACATCATCGATCACTTTCTGCTTTGGAAACAAAAACTCCTTGATCAGAAAATTTGGTACACTACTGAGTTATATGACATACAGTGTTAGTACATATATGTCCTGAGTCTTAATTGACCTTAGAAGGCTAGGGCCAAAATGTTGGCTTTCCTTGCAGCCCTCCTTTTTCTCTAATTTTGGTCTGCATATTTAGGTTGTTTATCATCCAGAAGACAAGCTTATTATTATTACCATACAACTTAGGCTGTTAAGCTTAACCTCACTATCTATCTGCATATCAAACATCTTAGGCATAATATGGAACAGGTATTTTTCATCAAGTATTGAAATGTTGAAATTTAAGTCCCTACAGAATATGATAAAAAACATTTAAAACTTAGAATATATTTTAAAAATAGGCATAAAGAATTATATACTTCTTATGTTTACACATAAGTCCAAAAATCACACCATATACAACCTTGAAGCAGGACAGTCCCACAATATTCCTCTTCCTGTCTCTTGCTTTCATTCACCACCCCCTTCTTTTGAACAACCATCTAACAGAGAGACATCATAGCAGGAACTGGCATGTAATGACAAGCAGCCCATAACAGAAGACCAGAATGACAGGTATTCCAAGCATGAAAGTACCATTACAAAATAACATCTGCAATGCAGTAGCTTAGCTCACAGGTATCAGTATATATAGTTATTCAGGGTGAGAATCTTTCTAATTAACTGCTAGATTCAAAAATCTTCTGAAGATACTCAGGATCATTGGCTTGCCAATCTTCTACATACAAATGTAGGCTGGATTTATTCATGTTTCCTAGCTCTTATCCTTTCCCTCTTTTGATTAGTTAGTCCTTGAGATCCTGCTTTCCTTTTACTTCTATTTTACCTTTCTATTTGTACTTCTTCTATTGAGTTCTTATACTAGGGAAACTATACAATATTTACACATGTGTGTCTGGTATATTTCACTTATGAGTATATGTTCAAGTGGCATCCACTTCAATATAAAGGCTTCTAGTTATACATTCATAATAGCTGAATAATTCTCCATTATCTAAAAATAACACATCTTTTTCAACCATCCTTAAGGTGATGGGCATCTTGGTTGTTTCCAAGATTTGACTATCACAAATTGTGCTGCTATAAACATAGGCACACATATATCACTATGATATGATGTTTTGAGATCCTCTGGGAAAATTCCCAGCAGAGGAATAGCTGGTTGAAATGGGATTTTTGTTGGAGGCCATTAACCGGTATCCATTCTATTCCTCTGCTGAGCCAAGTTTATGGCCCTTCTCACCTTGCCCATTCCCTGGGAATCACGTGCTATGCCCTAGGGGTTGCA
>NW_004524941.1:676581-677508 GCF_000260255.1 Octodon degus | reverse complement strand
TTTAGTTCTTTATAAATTCTAGAGAGCAGACCTTTGTCTGAGTACTTATTTGTCATGATTTTTTCCAAATTTGTGAGTTGCTTTTTCACATTGTTGGTAATTTCTTTTGACGTGAAAAAACTTCTCAGTAAGAGCAGGTCACAGTTGTTAATTCTTGCAATTTTGTTTCCCGTGTGATTTGATTTTTGTTCATGAATTCTTTGCCTACTCCTATGTTGTCAAGAGTTCCTCCTACTTGCTATTCTAGGATATTTAGTGTCTCTGCTGTTATGTTTAGATCTTTAAATCATTTTGACTTTATTTAAGTGCATGGTGATAGACCTGGGTTAAATTTGAATTTTCAGAATGTAGAGAGCCAGTTATTCCAGCACCATTTGTTAAAGAGGCTATCTTTCTTCCAGTTAGTATGTTTCGCCCCTTTGTCAAAGATAAGGTGGCTGAGTGTGTTCGTAGGGGCTTCAACAACTTTATCTATTCCATTGATCCTCAGGGCTATTTTGTTACCAGTACCATGCTGATTTTATCACAGTAGCCTTGTAGTATAATTTGAAGTCAGGAATTGTAATGCCTCCTGTCTTGTCTTTATTGCCCAGAATTGCCTTTGTATTTTAGGTTTTTTTTGGTTTCAGATAAATTTCAGGAATGATTTCTCTAGGACTATGAGATATGTCGGTGGTAGTCTGTAGGATTGCATTAAATCTGTACAGCAATTTTGGGAGTATGGTCAACTTCACAATGTTGGTTCATCCTATCCAGGAGCATGGACTATCTTTCCATTTTCTGAAATCCTCTACGATCTCTTTTTTCAGAGTACTGTAATTTTCCTTGAAAAGTTCTATGACTACTTTAGTTAGATTAATTCCAATGTATTTCATTTTCCTCGGTGCTATTGTAAAAGGTATTGTTTCTATAATTTCCCTCTCAGTG
>NW_004524941.1:659549-675546 GCF_000260255.1 Octodon degus | reverse complement strand
ATTTAATCTTTCCAAGAACCAGCTTTTTGCTTTTTTAATTCTTTGAATTGTTTTCTTTGTCTCAATTGAATTAATTTCTGCTCTAATCTTTATTATTTCCTCCAGACTTTGGGATCTGGGTTTGGTTTGCTCTTCCTTTTCTAGTTGTTGAAGGTGCAGCATTAGGGTGTTTATTTGTTCCCGTTCTGTTTTCCTAATGTGTTTGTTTAAAACTATGAATTTCCCTCTGAGAACTGCTTTCATTGTATCCCATAAATTGAGATAAGTTGTCCTTGAATTTTCACTGAATTGTAGATCTTGTTGTATTTCTTGTTTAATTTTAGCTGTGACCCATTTCTTGCTGAATAGGGTGTCATTTAATTTCCATGTATTTAAGGTTTTTTTCCTGTTTCTTTTGTTATTTATTTTCAGTTTCATAGCACTGTGGTCTGATAATGTGCATGGGATATTTTCTGTTTTTTTACATATACTTAAGCATGACCTGTGGACCAGTATGTGGTGTGTTTTACAAAATGACCCATGTGTATCTGAGAAAAAAGTGTATTTAGCTGTGTTTGGGTGGAACACTCTGTATATGTCCACCAAGTCCATTTGTTTAAAGCTCTCGTTCAGTTTTGTTATTTCTTTGCTACGTTTTGTCTGGTTGACCTATCTTTTGGAGATAAGGGTGTGTTAAGGTCTCTTGTTAAAACTTTGGCATTAGGGCTGGGGAGATAGCTCAGTAGAATAAATGCTTGCCTGGAAAGTGCAAGGTCCTGAGTTCAATCCCCAGTACCAAAAAAAAAATAACTATGGCATTAGATATTAGATTTTTCATATCCATTAAGATTTGCTTTATACAGTTGGGTTCTCCAGTGTATGGTGCATACATATTTATGATTGTTAACTCTTCCTCTTGAAATTTTCCCATAACCAGTATATATTAGCCTTCTTTATTTTGCTTGATCATTTTTGATTTGAGAATATGATTGCTACCCCTGCTTTTTTCTGAGGTGCTGGGACATGTAGTGTTGTGTTCCATTCTTTAACTTTCAGCCTATGAATATCTTTATGAGTTAAATGTGTTTCTTGTATACAGCATATTGTTGGATTTTGTTTCCTAATCCACTGTGCCAGTCTATTTCTCTTAATTGTTGAATTGAGTCTATTTACATTGATGTTTAAAATTGAGATGTACTGAATTATGGTTGACATGCCATTTTCCTGTTGTCATTTACTCCTTTTCTCCTGTGTTTAATTGCTTGTCCTATTTCGTCAGTTGCTTCTGATCTCATTTGTGGAGTTCTGATCATTTTGGTCCCTCTCTAGAACATCTTTCAGTAGCCTGTGTAGGGTTGGCTTTGTCATCATGAAATTCTTTAGATTTTTTTGTCATGAAAGTATTTCACTTCTCCATCAAACTTGAAAGAGATTTTTGCAGGGTTTAGTAGTGTGGGCTGGAATTTGTTTTCATAGAAGACTTCAAGTACTCTGCTCCATGCTCTTCTTGCCTTCATGGTTTGTAAAGAGAAGTCGGCCGTAATTCTGATGGGTTTTCCTTTGAATGTGATCTGCTTCTTTTCTCTAGTGGCTTTCAGTAGATTGTTCTTGTGCTGAATTTCTGGGATCTTGAGTAGTATATATCTCGGTTTGTTTTTTTATTGGGTTAAGGTTACGTGGCATTCTGTATGCTTCAGTTACCTGATTGTCAGATTGTTTCCTCATATTGAGGAAGTTTTCTGCTATTACTTCTGCCCATATTTTTTAATGTCATTTGTATTGACTCCTTCTTTCTCATTAATGCCTATTAATCTCACATTGTTCATCTTAGCATCATCTTGCTGGTGATGGATTATTCTTCCCTGCATCCTTGTCGTTTTTATGAGATCCTTTCTTATCTTTCACTAGTTGCACCAGCATCTTCAAGATATGAAACTCGTCTTCACTTTCACTTAAACGGTTTTG
This sequence comes from Octodon degus, assembly GCF_000260255.1. Lineage (NCBI taxonomy): Eukaryota > Metazoa > Chordata > Mammalia > Rodentia > Octodontidae > Octodon > Octodon degus. The sequence goes on along the minus strand of NW_004524941.1, from coordinate 673,602 downwards.
CAAGCTTGTGATTGAGATTTTAATTTCCTCTATATATCTTTGACTCTGCTTCATGCGATCTATTTCCTTTTTGTATTGCTCATTCAAGGCATCCATCATTTTTCTAATCTTTTTTTTTTTATCGATGTCTTCTTTAGAAGCAGTTATAAATTCTTTTACTGTATTGTTTTTTTTCAGATTGGGTTTCCTGCCTATGTTTCTGTAGTTGCTTCTTTACTTCAGATGCTGTGAGTTCTGACAATTCTTTTTTTTATTTCAGAAAATAATTGTGCTCTGAGTTGCTCTATAACTTTCTGCTGTTGCATATTTACTATCAACGCTATTAATTCATGCATTTGTGCTGAGCCTGTGTCCTCTGCATTTGTTCTGGGTAGGCATTGGGTTTCCTCCATATGTTTCTGCATTTGCTTCTTTACTGCAGATGTTATTATTTCAGGGTTTTCTTTTATATTTCCAGTCTGAGTTCCTTTATACCTTTCTGCAGCTGTTTCTTTATTTCAAAAGCCATTGATTCATTGCTTTCAGCTGTGTGATCCCCAATTTGTTCTGTGTTAGTGTCCTCTGCACTTGTAATGGGTGGCCTTGGGTTCTGAGGTTGCATTTTGTTCCTTCTTGTTATTTTGTGCAGCACTGTCTTCTGACTTTTGTTGTATATCTTTGTTGTAGTTATAACCTTAGCATGTACTGAAGTTCAGGTGCAAATCTACAAAGTTTGGAATTATCCAGCTGTACCTGGCTTGGGTCTGGCTGCTGTGCTCAGCTCCTTCCTGCTACTGCCCTTTAAGGTGAACCTGTTGTGCCCTTCTGGCAAGATTTTCTGCTCCTGGACTAGCTGGGTGGTTCTATCCTCTACATTCTCTGCAGGGATTTGCGCTGCATGGTTTCACCTCAGCCCTTTATGCCAGGCCTGAGCTGAGCCTGGAGGGGACAAGGTGGAGTAGGGATGAGAGGCAGCTCTACCACACACTCACCAGGTCTGGTCTAGGACTGGGTCTGTGGATTCTAGGAACAGGGCAGAAATTTCTTCCTGGTGGGCAGCATGGGGGAGGTGCTGCGGAGTGTTGGAGGCATCCCAAGGGGGTGGAAGAGGGTCTCACCCATGCTGCGCCTGGGCTGGGACCATTAATAGGTCCCACTGGTGCAGGGTAACTGGCAGCTCTCCCACACACTCACCGGATCTGGGCTAGGACTGGGTCTGGTGGTTCCTGGAATGCGGCAGAAATTCCTACTTGGCAGGTGGTGTGGGGGAGGTGCTGCGGAGTGGTGGGGGGCGTGCCAAAGTGGTGGAAGAGTGTCTCACCCATGCTTCATCTGTGCTGGGACCAGTAATAGGTCCCGCTGGCACAGAGTAGCCGGAAACTCTCACACACACTCACCAGACCTGGGCTAGGACTCTGTAAATAAAATTTTAAACCAGTAAATTCTGATTTTTTTCCTTTTCATAATACAGGAAATGAAAATAAAATATTTGGCTTTAGAATTTCATAATAGTACAAGAAATATCTACATACTTAAAGATGTCATTTTTAATTTTAATAGTCAAAATATTCCATTATTTGTGTTGAAAAATATTTCAATATACTAGTTTACATTCAAAAGCATTGGCTTGTTATAAAACACTTAACACTTAGTAAAGTGTTAATTTATTTTTAAAAATTATATAATAATTTTTACAAGTACTAGACATGATGCAAAATTTCATTAAAAAATTCACAGGAATTCAACAATGGTTGCTGTGTTGCATGACATTGTCTTCAAATTAGTTGTTTAGTTTACCAGACACAAATCTACAAAATGGTTTGAAAAAAAGCAACACAACAACAACAAAGGGTATAGCAATCTAAAAAGAAAAAAAAAAAAAGAACAAAATAAATTAAGCATTAACTGCTCCTTTCGAAAGACCAGCAGAAATAGGCAGTGCAATTATCTACATTATCCTAGATATAGACATAAATATACCTTTTCTCCTGTCTTTGTCCTTTTCTTCAACCGTATTTTTCCTTCCCTTCAAATATTCCTTTTCACAGTGTCTACTGTATCCTTCAGATTTTATTTACTCTTTTAGATTCTCATATTAGCAAGACAATACAATCTTTACAAATGTGGGTCTGATTTATTTCACTTACCAATACAATGTGTAGTTGTATTCATCTATCTAAAAAACCACTTGAATTTATTTTATTTTTCATTTATTCATTTGGTGCAGAGTCTCACTACACGGCTCAGGCTAGTAGCAATACTTCAGTTTTCAGTCTTCACTGAGCTGTCTCACCAGCCTACTTTTTATGCATTAAAATCATTTATTTATTTATTTATTTATTTATTTATTTATTTGATATAGGGTCTCCCCATACAGATGAAACTTGGAATGTTCCTCCTATCACAGCCTCCCCAGCACTGGCATTACATGCGTGTGTTACCATGATTTGTGTGGTGCCTGGCTGGGTGCAAGGCCAGCAAGATATGCACTACCAAGGAAGATTGAACCTGGATCCTATGCTTGCTAAGCAGTAAATTAGACCACTGAGATAACTACCTGTACCCAAATATATCTGTGCTATAACAGTCATACTCCATTGTGAAAACAATCTACATCTTTTTTATCTATTCTTCAGTTAATGGGCATCTGTTCGCCCCCCTGAAGATTAAGCTATGACTAATTGCACCTTTGGAAACTCGGGTACATACATATCACTGCGATATGATGATTTCAATTATTTTTAAAAAAATACCCAGGACTAGACTATCTGGCTTGAATGGAACCTCCAGTCTCGCCTTTCTGAGGTGTATCCACGCTGATTTCCATAATAGTTGTACCAGCATGCACTCCTACCAACAGTGAACAAGAGTTCATTTTCCCACACAGCCTCTCCTGTATTTGTTATTGGATCACTTATTGATGGTTGTCATTCTTTTTTCACACAAGATGTAATCTTTGTACTGTCTTAACTCTTGGATGACCAATGATGTTGAACTTTTTATCATGTATTAATTTTACTTAACAAATTATTGATAAATTTAATGCTGGTACTGAGAATTAAAGGTAATTTCTTAATTTGAGGGTATATATTGACAGCCCAAGGTATGCCATATGTGGTAATATATTTTGTGTGTTATAACTAATTTTTCCATCACTCCTTTTGTCTGTTCTCCAACAGCAATATATAAAGATTTTGGCCTCCTCTATATAAAAACTTCTTACTGTGTTTTTCATAAGATGGAAATAAATTACTCATTTGTCTTTTCCTATGTTGTCATACAACCACACAGTTGAGTTTACACTTGGTAAGAAATTACCCTGTATACACAATTCATTCATATGTACTTATCCTTACTTACTTCTGCACCAGAATCAAAGGCACCTGTAAGATATTAATGTAAATTATTATGCTTTTCTCATGATCTTAACTCACTACTCCAAGAAATCAACAAGAGGAATACAAAAACAGAAAGTCATTAATTAATAAAATTATTCAATATGTTTTAGGAATCAATATATTGGCAACACAATAAATACAGAAGAAGCTACCATTTATAAATTTTCCAAATAATAGTGAATAACAGTGTACAAATAGTAACAATGAAACACACAAGATGAACAAATAAATATCACAGTCAGAAAATTAAAAAGTTGCAATAAAGCATAACTATTACTAATTCATTGACAAAACTCAAGTTAAATTCTGGGTTGAAACCAACACTTATTATTTTCTTGTTATGTGTATAAAATTTTCTATGTATTTGCCTTTTTCTCTAAATTAAGAAACTATTTTGCATCTTGTAAATTATGAGAAGAAGGAGTTGACTATTCAGTCTGTTAATCAATTTCTAAATCTTGAATTAGAGCCAGCCAAATAGCTCAGTGGATTAAAGAGCCTGCTTAGGCAAACTAAGGGGTTTGAGGTTGCCTCTCCCACCTGCTGTGCTGGCCCCGACCCCTGGATGTACTGAGATGGTGGCAATTGAGACTGTGCTTGGTGGCCGGTGCCTGTAATCCCAGGTCTTGGGAGGCTGAACACATGCAGATCAGTATGAGTCCAGTCTACATAATGAGATCCTCTAGACCTTGTAGATCCTTACTAAAATATGAAAAATAAATAAATAAATCTACCTTGCCTGACATGGAATATATGGATAAAATTTAACACCATCTAGCTTTGGTTATCAATCTTACCACTCTCTTTCAGCCATTTTCATTAGAGTATAAAAGCTACACAAGAGAGTACTAGATTAGCTTGCCTAAGTTTGGAAGGATCATGAACCTCACTAATGATCCATTAGATTCATAAGGAGTAATTTCACATTTATAATCCACGTATTTGTGTTAGGAAGAATACATACTCACTAGAATGAAGGTACCAAATAATTGAAATACTGGTGCTGGTTTTGTCAGTGTGTATATGGAATCATGATAAGTTAAGATGAACCCAGGTCCAACAGAATCTTCTCTTCTTCAAAAAGACTAAACTAGGTGCCAATGAAAGCAAATTTCTTCATTTTGAGCAGTCTTTTTCCCTCTCACAATATCTGTGCACCTTTTAAATTTTATTTACTCCTTCTAGTTCTTACACTAGGGAGAAAATATGGTGAGGGAATGGAGAAAAGTGACAAGAAAGACTGGCAAAACCATTTCACTGAAGGTAAAGGTAGACTTCAGACCTCAAAGAGAATCATTACAGGTAGCAACCATTTCATAAAATACTTCTAAAAAATATCAAGGAAGCAGTAAATACGAATTCAACAGGTAAAACAAGAGGCAAACTTTAGGGGCTGGGATGATGGCTCAGTGGAATAAGCTCTTCCATGGCAAGCACAAGGGCCTGAGTTCAATCCATGGTTCCAGAAAAAAAAAAAAAGAGGCAAAGTTGAAGAACATAAATTTATAGGTGTCAGTGAAAAAGGAGTCAATTCAAATAGCACAAAGACTATTTTTAGAAATAATAGAAAATGATCCACATATGGAAAAAGAATCTGATATACAGTTTACTGAAGCATGTCAACCTCTAATTAGCATTACCCAAAGTAATCTGCACTAGAAATATAATAATCAAGATATCTGAATTCATCGTAGAACACCAAATTAGAAGCTGTTAGAGAAAAGGCACAGATCACCTATAAAGGAAGCTCATCAGAATCACATCAGGTTTTTCAACACACACCACCAAGTGAAGAAGAGCTTGGAGTAAAGTATTTCAAGATGTGTAAGACAAGTTTGATCCTAAATTCTGCAAAACTATCCCTCAAAAATAATGCAGAAGAGCCGGCCAGATAGCTCAGCAGATTAAAGCACATGCTTAGGCAGAGGGCAGGTGCAAGGGATCAATCCCCAGTACCACAAGCTGTGTTAGCACTACCCCCAGGGCACTCTGAGCCTGGGACTGAGACAGGGCATGGTGCTGCATGCCTGTAATTTCAGCAATTAAGAGTCTGAAAACAGGAGGATCACTATGAGTCCCATCTTCATAGTGAGACTCTGTACACTCTGTAATAAATACATAAAAAAATTAATGGAGAAGTAGGATACTTTTATGACATAGATCAAATAAACAAATTTCATGATTACCAGAGCAACCATACAAACAATATTAAAAGATATTATAGAAAGAAATAAAAATGGCAAGAATTATGAGAACAACAAAAGAAACAAGTCACCAAACAGCACAAGCAATTAAAAACAGAGGAAAAGTAAGGAACCAATAACAGGAAAATACCATGATAAAGAGAAGCCAATTCATGTCAGTTATTGGCATTAATGTAAATTCATCGATTCATCAATAAAAAAAAGTCTGGCATAGTGGATAAAGAAACAAAATCCAACAATATGCTGTATAAAAGAAACAAATTTAACTCAAAATGAAATTCATGAACTGAATGCCAAGGTGAAACGTAATAGTACAGGTAACAGGGAAAACCACACACATACCTCCAAAAAACAAGGATAGCTATTTTGTTCACTGACAAGGTGTACTTAAAACCAAGAATTATCAAAAGAGATAAAGAAGGTCACTGCATACTTGTTAGAGGAAACCTTTAAGAGGAAGAGATGACAATCAGAAATATATGCACCAACTATGGGAACCAAATTATATAAGACAAATTATGATGGACATGATAAATTAAGTAAACAATAGCATAATTTAAACAAGGGATGTTAACACACAATTGCCTGAAGGAGATAGACTAACTACATAAATTAGTAAAGAGGCAGCAGAAGTTAACCAAAACTTTGAACAAATAGACTTAACAGACATATACAGAGTGTTTCAACAAAAATAATCTGAATAAACATTTTTTCAGATGCACATGATATTATCTATAATAAACCATGTACTAGTTCACAGAGCATAATTAAATGCGAGTGAATTGAAGTTGTACCATTCACATTATCTGGCCATAGTGCATTGAAATTGGAAATTAAAGAAAAAGAAACTGCAAAAATGCTATGAACACATGGAAATTAAACAACATTCTCTGGACAACCTATGGGTCACAGATGAAATTTAAAAAAAAAGAAAACACTATCTGCAATCCAATGAAAATTCAAACAAAATTTACTAGAAATTGTGGAATGCAATAAAAGCAGTCATTAGATTGAAGTTTACAGTGGTGTATTCTCACATTAGGAAAATAGAACAAGAACAAATAAATGTTCTGCCTCTACTAATTTTACCTTCCAGGTCATTGTGCTAGCTTTCAAATTTATTAAGCAATTGGGGTTAGATCACATGTGATTTTGAGTTTTCTTTTGTACTATCTTCCAAAACTGTAAAAGGAGATAGACTAAAAAGATTATTTTTCCCATCAGTGTGTTTCTGTAAAGCATGCAACTTTCATATTTTGAAATAAGCTCTTCCATTTCTAGTCTATGTACCTCCTTTTCTGTTACTAAACAAAAGTCCAGCTTTTATGTGTTGCTCCAATGTCTGACAGAACACTACAGTCTCCAGAAGAATTTTCTGGTCATCAAAAATTACATTTTCCCAGATTTGATTCCCACGTTGTTATTTTTATATCCCTCTTTTACCATATTTTGAGATGATAACAAAGAATATTTGCTTTTCTCTTCAAGTTATTCTTCTCCTCCTCCTCCTGCCCCTCCCCCTTATCCTTTCCCTCCCCACTCCTCCTGCCCATCCCTTTCCCCTCTCCCTTCCCTCCCCTTCCAGCTCCTCCTCTGCTCCTTTTTTTGGCGCTTAGGATCAAATTCAGGAAACTGTACTTCTCAGCCAGGCACTTATGCTACCGAGCTATAAGATCTTCTTGAAGAATATGACCCTCATGTTGCTTTGCTTTAACATAATGTAACTTTATCAAGACATCCATGTATTTGCACTGCAATTCAGAATGAGATAATATCCTACTTTTTTTGCTGTTCCAGATTTTGAGACAGATTTTCTTTTCCAGATAAACTTCATTGTAAAGCATCAATTTTTTTTCTTTATATCCGTTCTAAACACAGCTTTGGAAATCTACTTCCTTTTGTTCAGTCCATAATGCCATGATTTCTGCTATTTCTGATTGTTGAGAACTTTATACTAACAACTTTTTCTTCTGTGATATTAATACCTACCTCTTCCTTGAAATATGTTGTTTAGTTATTCAGATGGCTTTTCCTGTCTTCTTTGTATTGTTGTTCTTTCTCCACCATTTGAAAAAAATATAAATATTTTAAATACTTAATGGCAATTTTTTGTTCAGCCTTTATCTTCAGTTCTGTTAACTTTGCAGCATTTTCTACCTCAAGATTATCTTCCAAAGCTTCTAACTCCTCTTCTTTTATTTTCACTTTTAAAAGCCACTTACACACAATGCTTGGCTTTTTAGTTCATTCCCCCCCCCCTTTTTTTTTGTGCTGTAGGTGAGACTAACCACAAAAGTAATGTGATTTCTTTCTTTCATATCCTTAGTATATCTCATGAAAGTATTATTATAAATATCTGACAAGGTAAAGTAACACTACAAATGAGAGATGTTACTGTCTTACCACAAGAAGAGGAAAATACAACCTGATAATTTAATAGTATCATACTAGACTTGAAGGGCCATACCCGCCTTTGTTAATCTTTGTCACCTATAGAAACATAGTGTGTCTCCATCTCTGTCTGGTTCTCCATCTCTGTCTCTATCTCCATTCCTATGTGTCTCTGTCTCTATTTCTCTCTCTGTCTCCATTTATCACTCTCATCTTCCTTCATTGTCAACTTACCATACACTAAAATAAGAATAGAGAATATTCAAGGTGTCATTTAGAAAAGATCATTTATCATTCTAGCCAAAGATATCAGCAAGTCACACAATTTTATTTAGGAACTATATTAAGGCCAGAATTTTAAGAATGAGCAAAATCATTAAAGATGAATATTTCATAATTTTTGAGGAATGTGTATTCATTCTTCATACATGGCTCAAAGGACTTGTGCTAAACTGTGCAAAGTGACTTGACTGAATCTAATCTGGCTTCTGCCTGCATTGTCATGGCTTATATCTCTAAGTTGAACACAAGAGCATTAAGGAAAAAGAAAAACAACCTTTGGTTATAAAAATGTGATTCCCTAAAATTATAAAATATACATGGAAGCTCTCCTTGCCAGAGTTTAGAAGTGATTTCCTACTTTGTTTATTTTTTTTTTCTTTTACATGTGGTTATCAGGTTTTTTAGAAAGAGGAGGCTGAACCTAGATTTTGTATATGTTTTAATGTCTAGTGTTGGAATTTCTGGTGTGAGTGCTACACATGCTCCATGAAAAACAGCCTGAATATACTATAAGGAGGGAAAAGAGACTTGCTTCTTTCCTTTCAGTGTTGTCATTTATGCTTTCTTCTCCCACCATGAATGTTTGATCCTCTGCATTGTGCCACCATGTCTTGGAGTCAGCGGATACTAAAATTAAACTATGTAAACCATGAGTTAAGTGAATCTTTGACACTTTAACTTTAGAAAGCAGGTATTTTGTCTCAGTAATAAAAGAAAAGTAACTAAAACACTATTTTTGTAGTCTTTTCCCTCTTTGCGTTCTAATAACTTTCCTTTCTTTATCTTTTTTCCTTTTCCTTTCCTTCTGTTTTCCTTTCCTTCCTTTCCCTTTCCTTTTGTTGTCTTCCCTTCCTTTTATTTATCTTTCCCTCCCTTCCCTTTCATTTCCTCTTTCCATTATGTTTTGTTTTCCTTTTCTTTCCTTCCTTTTGTAGTACCTGTGCTTTCTTTTTTCTTTATGTTTTCTTTTGATTTTGTTGTTGTTGTTGTTGTTGTTGTTTTGCACACTCACTGAGTCAAACCTGAAGGATTGAGTAGTTTAGACAACGTACCACTGAAGTACATCCTTAGGCATTTAATTTCTTATTTTGAGACATTGTCTAACTTAATTGTCCAGGCCAGCATTGAATTTCCTGTATTCTATGCCTTCCTTCACTAATTGATGAGGTTCCACTTCTGTGTGATCAAAGGTAGATTCATTTTCCCTTTTTTGTAGTACAAGAACTTCAATGATCTTTGTCTTAGTAGAACTTGAGTTGAGTCTATACTGAAATTGGTCTTATCAACTGAAAAGTCTGAATAAAAATCACAGATAGCCTATTTGTCATCATTTTATTCAGAATGTTTCAGAAAATGCAAAGTAACATTTAAACATTTTGCTTTTCTCAAGTAAAAATAAATTTATTAATTGTATTTCTGTGATATGATAATACATGTAGATGACTACAAATGTATACTTGAAGAAGTATGAAATTGGAATTGAACATAATTGAATATTTCACCAATAATACAATAGGTAGCAAATCAAGGCACAAGTCTCATAAAATATTAAGGATCATTTTCCTACTGTTTCATTTTCTGTGATCAAATTAATTACAATAGATTCACTGATATACCTACTACCTGTAAGTCTCACATAGCTCTACTCTTTCTTTTTCTTTTCTATCTTCACAAATTTTTGATAACAAAACAGGCAACATTTTATTACAAGAAAAGTAATGGTCAACACACAAGCCAGTAGGAAGCCAATCACATCCAGAGAGTGGTACTGGTACCAGGTGAGGTTGTGGGCCAGTGGCCGCAGGTGCTTCGCCCCTTTGTGGCGCATGACGTACTCAATCCAGAATGCTGCTCGGTCCAGTGGCTTCACCGGCTGATCATGATGAATGGTTGATAACCTCATGACATTTTCTTTATAGCTAAAGAAATATTAAGTAGACATCAACTTATACAATGAAAGAATTAGATACCAGATAAGACTCAGTAAAACCCCTTAATGCGTCTATCTAGTGATCTGTACAGCTACTTTGAAGATCACAATAAGCCATATAAAAACCACTGGTGATTTCCCAATGTCTTGTTTTGAAATTCCATGTCAGTTTTAACATGTTCTCACTTTTTTCTCCTTAAAATGATGAATTGAGTACACACAAAAAGTGGAAGTAAAGTAATTTATTAACTTTACTCATAATTTCAGAGATGATAGTAAATAGGACTATTTGAATATATAAGCTGAAATGTGCAGAAAAATTATCAGAATGTGAAAATAACATTATTGCAATGTAAAAATGTTAAGTGCTTTGAGTCCTAAAGTAACAACAAGAACAACCAAAACTCTATTTTGAGGTTTGAATTACAGAATAATTACTTATCAGTGGACATCATGACAAACTTGCTGTGTGACAACATATTGCAAGAACGAAACTCCATGATAAGGATCATATGCATGTCTGAATAAAGAGAGTCTCGAGTTGGTAATGACCAGAAACTAGTTCTAAAAGTTTATCGTTGGATAAAAGCTTAAAATTAGTAGATGGCCTCAATTTAATCTGGACCTTGGTGAAGATTTTTTTTTTAATCTTTTTATAAATGTATCTTGTCCTGCATTGTTAAATGCAGGGATTAGATATATTTTCTGCTCTAATTGCTATGAGCAGTAATATTTTGATTTTTAGAATAGTTTTGTTTAATTTTATTATGTAAATAACTCAATATATGTTTAATGTTAATGTGTTGATGTTGATCTTGTTAGTACTGTCTGTCTCTAGATTATGAAGATTGGTCACCATTTTACACTGAGGAATTGTAGTTGCATATATTACTGAAGACAAGTAATCATGGTACAGGACAGAGGACACAATTGGGAGCAGGCTTACTAAGTCTAAACCACAATATTCTGTAGTGTGACATAGCAGCAGTAGCAAAGGAGGTAGCTTCATTTATTTGTGTAACAATAAGTTGTTTGTGTTCTTAAAAGTGGGTCAAATCTTTTTTTTTCCCCTTTTGGTGGAACTGGGGATTGAACTCAGGCCCTTGTGCTTGCCAGGGAAGCACAAATCTTGACATATTATGAGAATACAATAAGAAAATATGAAGTTATAGAATATTTTCAATGATCAAGTGCAATGATATAAAATTATTGACTGAAAATACTATAGAAGGATTAAATATAAAAGGACTTTAATTATGTTTTTTGGTCTATAGGAAATTTCAGAAAGGTTTAATTAAATAAGTATATGAGAAAATGAATATATTAACTTCTTATGCTATGTTTTCATTTTGAGGTAACATATATTCCATAGATTAATGTCGCATATCTTAAATGTACACAATATTTTAAAGAAATAGCATGGTGATGGAAAGTCATATCTCTTTGTAAAATTAATATGGTTATGGTTATATTTATGTTTCTCTGTTTTATTTTTGACTTTTTTTTTGTGGTACTCGGGATTGAACCCAGGACCTTGCGCTTCCCATTCAAGACCTTATTTTACTGAGCCATCGTCCCAGAGCTATGTTTCTCTATTTTATTGCTTTTCTAGCACTTCCTTACATTCCTAATGTAACTATGTTTATTCATTTCATTCCAGTTATTGGTGTTATGCTTAAATCTATGAAAAAATTCCATATAAAATCACAAAATATTTAATGATGAGGGTCAAAGTTAGAAATGAATAATTTTATCAGGCACTAAGCAAATTTCTACATATGAATATGTTCTAATTTAGATTCATTGTGACCCTTTGTGCTAAATTCAGCATTTACATGATATTCTAATATAAATAATCATATGCTACTCACGAAGGATTGTTAATGACAGCTTTCAGTGCTTTGACCAAATCTGTAGTTGACATTGTTAGGTAATCCAGTGGAACGGCTGCTCCTTTTACTTTCATGTGAGCTATGTTATCATGCTGTTCCCCAAACAAAGGCATCCCAACCATGGGGACACCATGGTTGATGGCATCATACAAGCCATTGGCTCCTCCATGAGTTACAAAAGCTTTGGTTTTAGGATGAACTGGAAAAATTAGGAGAATTTAAGCCATATTATTATTGGTAAATATCAGACAAAAAAGAGAAATACATAACAAAAAGTAATAAAATGAAATTGTATGTTGGTAAAAATTTCAAACCTATTAATTTGACTAAGTTGCTTTTCTATCTCAAAACAAACATCACCTAAAGATGCATTACTTGTATGTGAGGATTGGATGGCAGAGATATTGTGAATCTTGAGAGCTGAGCAATGAATACGTGATTGCTACCTAAACAATTAGAAGGCTTAATAGATAAAATAAACCAAGTTACAAAGAAAAACTATGTGCATGTTAGAACTTGTCTTCTTAAAAACAGTTATTCCACTAACTCTAATGTAAAGATTACTGAAAGCACTATAGAAGAGAGTACAATCAGAAACAAAGTGTTATTACTTTATAACAAATTGTGAAATTTTTTTTTTCATAGAAAATAGAGCCATTCAAAATTAAACAAGAGAGATATTTCTCTGTGGTATTGGAATACTCTTATATAGAGAAAAGCACAGTCTTATATATTGAAGCAGTAGTCAGCAAAATAATCAGTTACTGAGTAGTACTCAGTGAGAAGAGATCCTATTTAAGCATAAATGTTTCTTATGAATATTTTCTGTGTATAATGAAATGAATTCTATGATATTTGGTTTCTCTCTAGAAAAAAAGAGAAGACTGGATTAATTCTTTGACTATATTAATAATAAATCCTCAGTCTGTTGGTTTTAATTTTTATTCGAACTGTCGTCAAGTGAATGAACTGTTATAGGGCTTTCAGTATTTGGTCGCTAAAATCTTACCAAGAAGATCATTTTGAGGAATCCACTCATACAGTTGAATATTGGGTGCTATGTTATCTGGTTTTTTTCCAATAAATTTCCAAATAACCTATTAGATGAAGAAAATGTTTTACTTGCCTTGTGAAACTTGAACTGACTGTATAAATATATATTAAGAAGTTCAGCTATAACAAATTTAAATGTTTTTCATTTATTAAAGGCAGAAACGAGATAAAAAGATGTAATGTGAAAAAGACAAACACAATGTAGATACATCCTCTATGTAGTTTTATATTGCATCTTAAATGCAATCATGATTTTTAATAAAATGAGAAACACATGAGATGATGAATGATAGATTCATGTTTTAAGAAATTGCAACATACTCATCATTCGATCATATTAATAAAAAAAGTTAAAGGCAAATCCTTTGTATAACATGTAGCTTCTAAATTTAAAATTACATTTTGTATTTTAATGTGATTAGACATAAAATATTATTCTACAGACCTTTTATTACAGATTGACCTTTCTTCATTTACAATAAATAGTCTTATGAGCTCTTTAAAAATTTATTTATTTTTAATTTTTATTTATTTATTTGGTACAGAGTCTTGCTATATAGCTGAGACTTGTAGTGATACACCTGTCTCAGCTTCCTGAGTTCTAGGATTATAGGAGTGAACAAGCATACCAGGTTTCTGTGGCCAGCATGTGCCAGGATTTTGGACCCAGAAAAGCATAAGGTATTGGGGATCAAACCCTGGCTTTGGGCTTGCCAGGCAGGTGCTTTGACCTGAGTTATGTACTCAGCCCCTTAATCATCAGCTATTGGAAAGGAATCAATAAAATTCTATGACAGTTAATTACACAAACTTGCTTTAATTACAAAACAGAAAATATTTCTCCTGGAAAGCTTTTATTTCTCTTTCTTTCTTTCTTTCTTTCTTTCTTTCTTTCTTTCTTTCTTTCTTTCTTTCTTTCTTTCT
>NW_004524941.1:658358-659381 GCF_000260255.1 Octodon degus | reverse complement strand
TTCACCATGTCATCATTAGTGCCTGGGCAGAGAATTCTGTGTGGCTGTTAAAAATAGGTGGAAAGGGCCAGGGAGATAGCCCTGCAGTCTAAGAACCTACCTGATAAGTTCAAGGACTGCCTTGATACCCGGTACCGCTGTGCTGGCCCCCAAACTGAGCGGGACACTGTAACTGGTCATGGTGGCACATGTGTGTAATCACCATGTTGGGCAGGCTAAGGCAAGAAGGATTGATAGGAGTCTGAGCTGTGTAATGAGATGTTGCACCAAATAAATAAATAAACTCTAAAAAATTAGATAGAAAATTAGAGGCCCTATAATACTTTCAAATCTTTCTTTTTCCAAAAATTGACCATGATACTTATAGACAACTGAGAAAATATGTCCCAGAAAAATCCTATCCATGTCAAGTTACAGGACAGTGTAATATTTTAAAATTACCAAGGCATACACATGTATTGAGGCACCATTTATATATGTTTTTTTTATACTGTGATAATGTGAGGAGTAACTTGTAATTGTTGCCTTAACAAGTAGCATAATGATGCCAATAATCATGTACTAGACAGAAAAGAGAAAAGTAGTCCATAAATATGCAACAATTAAATTTGGATTCTATATAACAGAAAACTAGCACCAACTATACTGTCTGGGAAAGCAAGGAACTTCCATTTTCAAACTCAATTCTCCTTAAACTTTTCTTACTTTCCCTATTTTCAATTACATGCACGTCTCAATCTATTTTAAAAGAAGCAGTGTAATTGTAGAACATATGTTATTAATGCATTGTGTTCACTAGTAGAGCATACTGCATAGCCGATTCCAAAATTATAATAAATTATAAGTCAAAGATTCCTTGTGAATCATATAAGATATCATGAAACTCAGTCTTTCTCAATACCTGTATACTGCTTTGTGCTAGGAAGGTTTATAACTCAGATTTCACTGCTTTCTGAAACACTTTTAGGTTGCTCTGGGCCTTTAGGAATTCCATAAGAAAATGTGACAGTATAGATTTTGCCT
>NW_004524941.1:656989-658258 GCF_000260255.1 Octodon degus | reverse complement strand
ATTCAAATAAATATATAATTCATATATATATATATATATTTATTACAAAGCGTACAGGTTCTCAGTACACAGATCAGACTCCTAGTGATCTTCCTGTTTTTAGCCTCCCAAGCGCTGGTATTACATGCTCATGCCACCACACCCAGGCTCAGTTGCCACATCAACGTGCCCTGGAGGCAGTGGTCTGTGGGACATGCCCTGAATAGAGTTTCAGTCCCTGTGCCTGCTTAAGTAGGTGTTCTAGTCCACTGAGCTATCTGGTCAGTCCAGTTTTGCCATTTCTGAATGCCAAAAAATAATATTGTGTTGAAAAACTTCACCCATTGAACCTGTTAAATACACTTCTTTCCAATTTCTATGGAAGGATCAAAATAATTATCAACCAAACATTCACTCTTTTATTAGTATTGTCATTTCTATAGTTTGATTCTAAACTGGGTAAGATATATTACAGCTACAAGACTAATTATCACACAGGAATTTCTGCCATAGGACCCAATGTAGAATTAAACAAATTAAATGGACACTGCTCTGGCATGGTGGCACATTTTCTAACCTTTTGTGGAAACTGAGCAAGAGCTGAAGCAATCACATTGACCCTGTCTTCTGTCATGTTGTAGACCATGGATCCCAGAGAAAACACCACAATCCCATGTTTTCCAGAGCTCTGCACAAAGTCTTCCATTTCCTGTAAAGAAAGAATGTTGCACATCACAAGAATAGCATGGCAAATGCCTTTGAAAGTTAGATAAAGGATGAGAGAGGGTACATCTTGCAGGCACCATTTGAGGAGTTGGAGAGGTTAAGTGCATAAAAAGCAATAGTTGGCACCATAACCTTTCCCAATTATCCTAATTCTCAGTGTTTTACAAAATAAATCTAAAATGTAAGGGCTGGCAAGTTAGCTCATTGGACTAAGCACCTGCTTAGGCAAACACATAGACTGAGGTTCGCTCCCTGGCATGATATGCCACACCGGCCCCACTCCCTAGCACATAAGCCAGGGACAAATTCGAGGCATAGTGGCACACACCTGTAATCACGGTGCTAAAGAGGTTACATACAGGACGATCACTACGAGTTTGAGTTGCATAGTGAGACCCTTCAGAAAAATAAAATAAAATAACATATTCTGTTTCCAACTAATATTTTACATGCAGTTTATTTTCTATATTTTTAAGCCAGTGTATTAAAATTTTGTTTCCTTGTCATCCTCTAGGAATTGTTTGATCTTTCCATTTATATACTTTTGGTCTTCATTTCTTTTTC
>NW_004524941.1:643918-656889 GCF_000260255.1 Octodon degus | reverse complement strand
GTTTGAACTCAGATCCTTGCATTTGCCAGTCAAGCACTTATCCTACTGAGCCATCTCCCCGGCCCCTTTGTCTTTATTTCTAACCAAATTTTTACATGCATACTTCGATGTTAATAAATAATTTTTAGCTTGACATGTAGTTTACTATGTGTGTTTGATTTTATTATAAATTTCTATTCATGTTGGTATAGTGAAATTTGATTATCTTGTGTGAATAATTTAGATTTATTCTAAGATTTCAAAAATTATTCAAAACTTTAAATATTAATGAAATGATGAATTTTATCTCCATATTTTGTAAAAGTCATATTTTTATTGAAAAGGCAGAATTTCGTAAGCAGACAAACTTCATAATACTTGATTTGGACAAAAGTGTACCATTTATGATGCACTGGGATCAGGCCTCAGCAATGCCACTAGAATGCCAATTATTTCTTTATTCTTCTCATATTATGTATTTTCCACTTTAAATAACCCTCTCTTTTAGAAATTAGGAATTCTTTCTTATATAAGCACAACCTCTATTGAACTTTAAATAATATTTCCTCAGTTTTAGGATTCAGCGAAATATCCCTAAAGAGTCTAAGCAATTTGAATTCAAAATGTATATTAGACTTTATTGATTTAAACAATTGAAAAAGTTTGGGTGCTATTAAGAATATAGAAAAAAGAAAACTTCTACAAGTGACTTGTAATAAAGAGTAAGCAATTATTTTTATGAAAATATGCCCTAAATATTAGATGTTAATTTTAAATTCATTTTTTTCTATTCTTCCTCAAGTAGTTATACTATCCTACATGTAGACTGATTTCTATTATAATTCAACTCTCAAGGCTGTTTTCAGACATTAATGGTCTAGGCTCCAAAGAATCTTTAATGCAGTTCCAATGAGCTTGAGTGAACCACAAAACATCTGCAGCAGTAGAGGATCTCCTGCCTCTGTACTCTGAAGTGTAAAAGAGAACTTTCTTGTGAGTGATAACAAATGGTGGGATGAAAGCAAGGAAATGCTGCTTTTGCTTACAGTCTTATAAAGCTTCAACTTTACTGTTTTGGGAGGCACAATAACTCCAGGCCTCCAATACTATTGCAAGTGAATCTTTTTCTAAATCCTGGGAATCTGCCACATTATGACTCCACGCCATACAGCCCTTAATGGTCACCTGAGTGCCTCTGACCTATAAAATTCTCTTGGTGCATCAGCGTCATTAGTGACGCTGAGTTCCTCCTCCCCTACCTCTGATGAGCTAGGTTCCTAGTTCTTACCCCGCCCATTTTCCATAAGTCTCTTGCTATGCCCCGGAGGTGGGACTTGCTCTCATAGCCTGGTTGCCTAGTTACTTGTAGCTTTTACCCTCCGATGTCATTTCCCTATGCCTCCACTATATATACCCAGCACCTCCCCTAAATAAATGAGACTTGATCGGAATCCTGTCTTGTCTCTATTTCTCTGTCTCCTGTCCTTTGTCCCCTCCTCAGTTCCCCACTCCTCTCCCAGGTGACCTTCATTGACTGATCCGCTGGTTCAGGACATACTGCATAGAAATGATCTTTATTCAAATGCACAGAACTTTAAAAAAACTTGAACACTTACGTTAAAATTTCAACATTTCATCATCTTCTTACATATTGTTAAATATTTATTTGGTACACGGTCTAGCTACAAAAATCGGATGCGTAGTGATTCTCCTGTCTCAGCTTCCCCAGTGCAGTTATTCCAGGTATACTCCGTTATATCTGGTCTCTCTGACTGGCATGATGGGCCCCAGGTACTGAGACCAGCATGGCATGCGGTACTGGGGATCAACCCAGGTCCTAGCACTTGCCAGGATAGGTGATTAAAACTTCCAGCTATCTCCTCATCCCAACATCATCTTCTTAGTAGTTGAATTCATGAATTATCTACTTTGTTTCTAATAGTCTAAAACTTTCAGTGCATAGTATTTAAACAGAATAATGTGTTTTGTCTTGTGTTAGTTTACACTTAGGATTTCATTTACACTTAGAATTTCTGCTCTCTATGATTTTGCTTGAGAATAACATTTAATTCTGGATTCCAGTTCCTATTGGATGAGATTATATGACAAATCTGAACATATTAGATAATTAATAGAATTAATGACAGCATAATTGGCAATAACATCAATAATGATCTAGATCTTGACCTAGCTCATTAATAAAGTAGTAAAACACGTTTAAGAGTTTCTTGTGTTTTTACTATGTTTCTCCTAATTCATTGCAAGCTTGCTGGCCTTCTTATATGGGTAAGTAATTGCCATCTGATTGGAAATCTTAGTCTAAGTACTATTATCTTTCAATAGAAGTCTTACCACTTCTTAAATATGCCCACTCCATTGTCTTTCCCCTCCACATTTGAAAACAGTAATTGAATAGAGAAAAAAAATCTATTTCTTTTTGTATTATGCAATTCTAATTTCAAGTTTCTTGACCTGGATTGTTGTTTAACTATCTAATACCTAACTTAGATACATTTTATTCTTTGGATTATCTAGTAAAAATCTTTTACACATAATAAGCATCTTCATCTGATTTGGCAATCTTATTGAAATATCAATAGATGTGATAATAGAGGAACATGAGTTTTTTCCTGAGAGGACATTTTTTGTTATTTCTCAAATATCTCATTTTTAACAAAAACTCTGAATAATGCATATTTATTGTCCTTCAAAATGAAAAGCCAAACATTAAACCAAACCAAACCAAACCAGCTATTTTTACCTTAGGCAAAGGTTTGGCAGGTTTGCTGTGAAGACCACCAACAAAGTCCGTATTTGGCAAGGTTGGGCGAGGAAATTCCAAATCCCAGTAGGATCGAATGAGCCACATTTCTGCTTTTGCCATAGTCTGACGTAATGTTGTGGGTTTATCTAAATTAAGAAAGAAACCATGTAGAAGGAAATGAAAT
Organism: Octodon degus; assembly: GCF_000260255.1. Classification (NCBI taxonomy): domain Eukaryota; kingdom Metazoa; phylum Chordata; class Mammalia; order Rodentia; family Octodontidae; genus Octodon; species Octodon degus. The sequence continues at coordinate 653,962 of NW_004524941.1, read as the reverse complement.
GAGAGAAAGAGAGAGAGAGACATAAACAGAGAGACAAGAAGAGATTAAAAAAAAACAGAAAGAAAGAAAGAAAGAAGAAAGAAAGAAAGAAAGAAAGAAAGAAAGAAAGAAAGAAAGAAAGAAAAAAGAAAGAAAGAAAACCAGAAAATAGGATGTGCATTATAAAGAGCCAGTTATCAAATTAGTATGTCCTATGTTTTGAAAGGCACTGAACTATTTCAATCAATGTTAGAAGAAATGATGTGCAATCATCTCTTCATTCAATGTTAAATATATTAATTTATAGAAAATGTAAAGCACATATATGTCTGTTTATTATGTATGTTTAATTCATATGTGTCTGTGAAGTATAGAAGGCTCAACTACATTTCTGATTTGTCCTCTATCTATACCTAATATTAGTCATTATATAAGACCTTAGAGATTTAATCATGAAATAATTTGCTTTGTAAAATGGGAAAATAGCAGATTAAGTACTTAGTATTCATTCATTCATTTATTCATTCATTCATTCACTTAGTGGTGACATAAATCATAATCTGGACCCAGCACTTGCCAGGCAGGTGCTTATACAACTATGCTATATCCTTGGACATAAATATTAGTTTAAATTACAAAAAACAATACTATCTCTTTTACTGAATAATCCTACAATTATTATGAGATATATTTCTTGGGATTTTTCAGTCTACTTTCAGTAATTTAGCACCTTGATTCCTAGTCTTCCAAGAAAACTCTCAATGTTTTAATTACAGTTAAAATTCTGGTATTATTAATATTTTTGTTCACTTTAAAATATTTATTACATACACATACTTGTATCTGCGACCAAGAAAACTTTCTGGAAATTGTAAAAATAGAGGTGTCCATTCTCCATAGCTTTGACTCTTATTTTTTTAATTGTATTTTTAAGAAAGGAGCTACAGGGTATTCAGGGTCTCACTACCAGATCGGACTCATAGTGATCCACTTTTGACTGCTATTTTAATGAAGAAAAATAACTTAAAAATATAATCTAATGTCTTGGTTATTTTTCTCTCATTGCTGGGACAAAATACCTGACATCCAAGATTAAGGAAAGAAAGGTTTATTAGCTTGCAAATTGTGGAGGTTTCAGTCATATTCAGCTGTCCATAGTTAACTGCTTAAAGAAAATCTAAGTAAGCCAGACTTGCACATGGAAGAAGACAGCAGTTCATGGAGGCAGAAAACAGCAAAAAAAGTGGAGGAGCAGTGGCAACAATGGCAGCAGACAGCAAGTCTCTACTCCTTATATTGCCTTCAGGATATACACTCCAGGGAGTGTGTAGCACTCACACTCATAATCCCAGGAGTATTCAGATTCATAATCAAAGCCTTGGATCATGAATTAATTATAAACTCTATAGCCATGCCCCATGATTGTGTGAGGCTTTTGGGAAACAAATACACACAAAAACTAATATCTAATTAGATTTATGTTCCCATTTATAAAATATTTTGTGTCTTTACACAAGATAATTAGTAACTACCTAATGAAGGAATGAGAAATCATTAGACATAGAGTAGTACATGTTTCAGTTGTGGAGAAAAACCAGATTGTGGAAAATATTTTAATTTTATGTAATACAACTGATAGCTGAAGGAAATACTGTTCAATGATTAATAGATAGTTGTACTACTTTTTAATCTGCATTTCAGCTTCCCAAAATAAAGGGAGGTTTCCAATGTCTTTTAATAAAATGTAAAAAGATACAGAAAAATGGATATCTAATTGATTAAAGAACATCTAAGTAAGGGCTGGAAGATAGTTCATAGGACTAAACACCTGCTTAAACAAGCTTATGAACTAGGATTTGAATTTTTTGGCATCACATGCCTGGCTAGCCCCTCCCTGGTGCATACTGAGCCAGCCATCAAGACTGGGCCAGGTAGCCATGCCAGTAATCCCAGCACTGGGAGGCTGAAAGCAGGAGAATCACTATTAGCTCTAGCTGAGTAGTGAGACCCTGTATTAAATACATTTTTTTAAAAAAGAAAGCCTAAGTATCACAATTTCTAGTTGTATGGGGACTGTAATGTGGGGAAATTTTTAGTTTTTAAGACTAGGAAAGATATGGGCTGGCCAAATAGCTCAGCAGATTAAAAAGCCTGCAAGCAGGCACCTGGGGCTATGGATTTGATTAGATTATGCAGGGTTTGGTCTTGCAAACAAGGAGATTTATGTCTACTCAGAATATCAACCATTGCTGTTCCTCCCCAGAGGAAGTAAAGGGGTGCAGCTGTTCCCCTGTTCCTCTTCAAGCCTGCTGTGACCTCTAACTCGTCTTAGTAATGAAGATTTTCAACAGTAGCTATGAGAATGAAAGTTTTATGCCTAATTTCCTCATTTGAGTGATAAAAGATGCATCCCTTATTACCTACCCATGAGCTCACTTCAAGTCTACAGCAATAGACTTCACAAGAGCAATAGAAAATATGACTTACCTAAAACTTCACTGTAAAATTGATCCCATTTCTTTTCATTAAATGTCTGAAACCAAAAGTCAAAATATAGCAAGTATATCATGTTTTTTACTCTCTCCATGAAAGTCATCTGACCACTTAATCTTGACATAATAATAGGTACATAAGAAGGAGGAAATAGAAGCCCTGCACAGTACTTTTCATACGTGTATCCAGGGTAAAAGCGGAATGTATACACGAAAGGAATTTTCAGAAGCTCGTCCAGCAGTTCACCACCAGCAAATATGGGATCTGCAAGAAAGATGTCAAACTTTGATTCTTGTAATTTTGTCAGAAGTTTCTTGTTTAAAACTGCGTCTTTACAAATGCTTTGACAGATATCAGAACCTTCCCAGAAGAATTTCTGTAATAGTGAAAAGTCTTGACTGTAGATATCCTTTGGAACTTTAAAAATGATGTTGTCAACCAACTGCCTGAAAAATATCTTCAGTCCTTCAGCAGTGACAGATGTAGGAAAAGTTTCAAATTTTATACCAGATGGATGATTTTGATCAATAAAAACAGAAGATGAAGGTCTGAGAACTGTCACTTCATGTCCCCTCTGTACAAGTTCAAACAGTATTACCTTTGCATTCACCCAGTGGCTGAAATCCATTTGCCACACCAGCACCTTGCCACATTTTGCAGTGTTAAAGTAACAACATAGCTGTAGCAACAGCAGCAGAAGAGCTCTCAGCATCCTGGACATCCTGGTGAATACAACTGCATCCTTTTAGATGTGTTGTATTCTGTCCTTACTCAAGATACTTGCTAAGATCCATGTAAAGAAAGCAAAAAGTTAAAGTGTAACTGCTATTAGTTAATAAATACATTAAATGACATATCAGTGAATGAACTGTGAGAGCAAATAAAAAACTCAAACCTAGATTGTGGCACATATTGCAAAGCACTTGGGGTGTTCTGGGGAACCACAGATCCAGTCCTAGCCCAGGTCCTGTGAGTGTGTAGAAGAGCTTATGGCTACACTGCACCAACGGGATCACCCAGTCCAAGCCCAAGACTTTTCCACCCCCTTGGGAGCACCCCAACACTCTGCAGTACCCCATCCCACACAGCCTACCGAATGAGAATTTCTGCCACATTCTGGGGACCCACAGATCCAGCCCTAGCCCAGGCCCTTGAGTGTGTGGGAGAGCTTCTTCTCCACCCTACTCTAACTTGTTCCCTCCAGACTCAGCTCAGGCCTGGCACACAGGCCTGGGGTGAAATCCTGCAGCTGCAATCCCTGCAGAGAGAGTAGGGGAAAGAACAACCCAGCTAGCCCACGAGCAGAACATCATTCCAGAAGGGCACAACAAGTTCACTTCCAAGGGCAACAGCAGGAAGGAGCTGAGCAGAGCAGCCAGGCACAAAGGGCTAAATCCAAACTTTGTAGACCTGCACCTGAATTTCATTAGGTGCTAAGGTTATAACTTCACCAAAACTCTACAACAAAAGGCAAAAGACAGTGCTACACAAAATAACAATGAGAAGGAGCAAAATGCGATCTCAGACACCAAGCCCACCCATAACAAGTGCAGGGGACACTAACACAGAATAACTTGGGAATCATACAGCTAAAATCAATGAATCAAGAGCTTCTGAAATAAAGAAACAACTTCAGAAAAGTATAGAGGAACTCAGATTGAAATGAAAAAAGAAATCCCTGAATTAATAACATCTGCAGTAAAGAATCAAATGCAGAAACATATGGAGGAAACACAAAACTCACACAGCACAACCGCAGAAGGCACTAGATCAGCTCAAGTGTATGAATTAATAGTGTCAATAGTAAATAAGCAGCAGCAGAAAGTTATAGAGGAACTCAGAGTAAAATTCTGTTCTACTAGCTCAGCTCAAAAGTATAAATTAATAGCATCGATAGTAATTAAGCAACAGCAGAAAGTTATAGAGGAACTCTGAGCGGAATTCTTTTCTGAAATAAAAAAAGATTTCTCTGAACTCGTAGCATCTGAAGTAAGGAATCAACTACAGAAACATAGGGAGGAAACCTAATTTGGAAAAAAAAAACACTTCAGTAAATGAATTAGTAACTCCTTCTAAAGAAGACATTGATAAAAAAAAATTAGAGGAGATTAGAAAAATGACGGATTCTTTGAATGAGCAGTACAGGAAAGAAATAGGTTGCATGAAGCAGAGTCAAAGAGATACAGAGAAACTTAAAATCTCATTCACAAGCTTGCAAAACCATTTGAGTGAAGGTGAAGACAGAGTTTCAGATCTTGAAATCACTGGTGCAGCTAGTGAAAAGGGAAAAGATCTCTCTCTCTCTCTCTCTCTCTCTCTCTCTCTCTCTCTTTTGGGGGGCTGGCTCAGAATGCCTTCAGGGCATGTTTGGCTGGCTGGAGCTGTGGGAAGAAAAGACCTCTTAAAAACAACTAGGATGCAGGAAAAAATAATTCATCATTTGCAAGATGATGCAAAGATGAAAAATGTGAGACAAATAGGTATCAATAAGAAAGAAGGAGTCTATACAAATGGCATTAAAAATAAATATGGCCAGAAGGAAAGAAGAAAACTTCCCAAATATGAGGAAACAATCTGGCATTCAGGTAACCGAACCATACAGAGCACCAAGAAAACTCAACCCAATAAAAACACACTGAGACATACAATAATCAAGATCCCAGACATCCAGCACAAGAACAATATACTGAAAGCCTTTTGAGAAAAGAAGCAGATCACATTCAAAAGAAAACCCATCAATATTATGGCAGACTACACTTCACGAACCAGGAAGGGAAGAAGAGTGTGGAGCAGAGCACTTTAAGTCCTCTATGAAAACAAATTCCAGCCCAGACTACTATACCCTGAAAAACTCTTTTTCAAGTTTGATGGAGAAGTGAAATACTTCCATGATAAAGAACAACTAAAGAACTTCATGCTGACAAAGCCAACCCTACATAGGCTCCTGAAAAATGTTCAAGAGAGGGACTAAAATGATCAGAACTGCACGAATGAGATCAGAAGCAACCAACTAAATAGGGCAAATAAACACAGGAAAAATAGGAGTAAACCACAACAGGTAAATAACATGTCAATCGTAAGTCAATACATCTCAATTATTACCATCAATGTAAGTGGACTCAATTCACCAACTAAGAGAAATGGACTGGCACAGTGGATTAGGAAAGAAAATCCAACAATAGGCTGTATTTAAGAAACACATTTAGCTCAAGAAGATATTCATAGTCTGAAAGTCAAAGGATGGAAAACAATACTACACACCCCAGCACCTCAGAAATAAGCAGGGGTAACAATCCTATTCTCAGACAGTATCAATTTCTAACCAAAATTATCAAGAGAAATTAAGAAGGCCACTATATACTGATTAGGGAAAAAATTCAAGAGCAAGAGGTAACACTTGTAAATATATATGCGCCAAACATGGGAGAACCCAACTATATAAGACAATTCTTAATGGACATGAAAAGTCCAATATCCAATACCACAATCTTAACAGGAGATCTTAGCACCCCCTTATCCCAAAAATATAGGTCAAGCAGGCAAAAAATTATCAAAGAAATAACAGAACAGAACCAGAGTTTGCAACAAATGAACTTGTTGGACATATACAGAGCGTTCCACACAACCACAGCTGAATATACTTTTTTTCAGCTGCACATGGATCATTTTCTAAGATAGACCACATAGTGGGCCATAGGTCATGCTTAAATATATGTAAGAAAACAGAAATTATCCCAGGAATATTATCTGTACACAGTGCAATGAAACTGGAAATAAATGACAAAAGAAACCAGAAAAAATATCCTAAATACATAGAAATTAAACAACTACATACTCAGCAAGCAATGGGTCACAGAAGAAATTAAACAAGAAATTCAACAATATCTACAATTCAATGAAAATTCAAATTCAAGCACAAATTATCAGAATTTACGGGATATGATGAAAGCAGTTCTCAGAGGGAAATTCATAACTGTGAACTCACAAATTAGGAAAGGAGAACGGGAACAAATAAATACCCTAATGCTGCCCCTTCAACAATTGCAAAAGGAACAGCAAACCAAACCCAGAGCTCAAAGATGGGAAGAACTCATAAAGATCAGATAAGAAATTAATTCATTTGAGATGAAGGAAACATTTCAAAGAATTAATGAAGCAAAAAGCTGGTACCTTGAAAGATTAAAAAAAATCAACAAGCCTCTACCTAACCTCATCAAAAAGAGGAAAGAGAAAATTCAAATACAAGCAATAAGGAATGAAAAGATTGTAAGTACCAAAGAAACAATGAAAATTCAGAAGATTTTAAATTGCTACTTTGAGAAGCTTTATTCTCACAGAAGAGAATACATAGAAGGAATGGACAGATTCCTAAAAAGGTGCAAATTACCCAAACTGAATCGACAAGATATAAGCACTCTCAGTATCCCAATAACAGCTAATTAAATATGAGATGTAATTTAAAAAAAAACAAACTTACTGACAAAAAAAATCCAGGTCCAGATGGATTTCCAACTGAATTCTACAAGAAATTATAGAAGATGTAGTCCCTATACACCTCAAACTCTTCAATGAAATTAAAAAGGAAGCCATCTTCCCAAAATTATTCCTGGGGGCAAGTATTATACTGATAACAAAATCAGGGAATGACACAAGTAAAAAAGAGAACTACAGGGCAATCTCCCTCATGAACATAGAAGCCAAAATCCTCAATTAAATCCTAGCAAATAAAATACAGGAAATCATTAAGAAGATCATACACCATGACCAGGTAGGATTCAACCCAGGGATGCAAGGATGGTTCAATATTCAAAAATCTATGAATGTAATACACTATCAATAGAATGAAATCTAAAAACCACATGATCAATCCAATTGATGAATAATTGGCATTTGACAAAGTCCAACACTCCCAAAAGTGTTGTGCAAAGTCCTACAGAAAAATTGAAATTTCCTACTTCAATCTAGTAAAAGCCATTTATGAAAACCCAAGGGCTAACATAATTCTAAATGGTGAAAACCTGAAATTCTCTACTCTTAGATCTGGTACAAGACAAGGATATCTTTTATCACCACTCCTATACAATATAGTTCTGCAATCAATAGCTAGAGACATTAGACAAGATAAAGAAATAAAAGGAATAAGAATAGGTAAAGATGAAGTTAAATTATTATTTGCAGATGACATGATTCTTTACTTGGAAGAACAAAAAAATCCGCCAGGAAGCTACTAGAATTAATACAGGTATTTAGTAGCATAGGAGTATACAAAGTCAATACACAAAAGTCAATATCATTCCTCTACACAGACATCAAACACACTGAGAGGGAAATTATAGAACAAATACCTTTTACAGTAGCACCAAGGACAATGAAATACCTTGGAATTAATTTAATTAAAAACGTCAAGATCTTTTCAAGGAAAATTACAGTACTCTTAAGAGATCGTAGAGAATTTCAGAAAATGGATAGATATTCCATGCTCCTGGATAGAAAGAACCAACATTGTGAAGATGGCCAAACGCCCAAAATTGCTGTACAGATTTAATGCAATCCCTATCAAACTACCACCAGCATGCCTCACAGAGCTAGAGAAATCGTTACAAAAATTTATTTGGAACCAGAAAAGACCTAGAATAGCAAATACAATCCTGGGCAATAAAGACAAGGTAGGATACATTACAATTCCTTACTTGAAATTATCCTACAAGGCTACTGTGATAAAAATCAGATAAAATCAGTATGTTATTGGCACCAAAAAAGACCTGAGGATCAATAGAATGGATTAGAAGACACTGAATCCTGAAAGAACATACTCAGCCAACATATCTTTGATAAAGGAGCCAAACATATTCACTGGAAGAAAGAGAGCTTCTTTAACAACTGATGCTGGAAAAACTGGCTCTCTCCATGCTGAAAATTAAAACATCACCCAGGTCTATCACCATGCAGTAAGCTAAAGTCAAAATGGATTAAAGATCTAAATATTAAAACGGAGACACTAAATCTCCTGGAAGAGAAAATAGGAGGAACTCTTGAAGGCATTAGGGTAGGCAAAGATTTCATGAACAAAAGTCAAAGTGCACGGGTAACATTCTAAAGAATTAACACCTGGAACCTGCTCATATTGAGAAATTTTTGCACGTTAACAAAAGACACCAACAAAGTGAAAAGATAACCTACAAATTTGAAAAAAAAATATGACAAATAAGTACTCAGACAAAGGTCTTCTCTCTAGAATTTATAAAAAACTAAAAAACACTAGGGCTACAAAATTTGAAGACCCAGTCCCAAAATGGGCATCTAAGATGAACACACACTTCTCAGAAGATGAAATTAAAGAAGTGAATAGATATACGAAAAAATGCTCCACATCACTAGCCATCCATGAAATGCAAATTAAAAAAACTTTGAGATATCATCTCACCCCAGAAATAATGACTATCACAAACAAATCAGCCAACCACAAATGTTGTAGAGGCTTTGGGGAAAAAGGAATCTTTTTCCACTTCTGCTGGGAATGTAGACTGGTGAAAACATTATGGAAATCACTGTGGAGACTTCTTAGAAATCTTGGAGTGGAAATACCATTTAAACAAGCTATTCTTCTACTGGGAATTTTCTTGGAGGATCTGAAAACATCATATCATAGTGATATACATGTGCTTCTGCTTAGAGAAGCCCAATTTGTGGTAGCTAAATCTTGGAAACAACCAAGATGCCCAGCACCTGAGGAATGGATGAAATATATGTGGTATTTTTATGCAATGGAGTGCTACTCAGCTATAAAGAATGATAAACTCGAAGTCTTTATATTATAGTGGATGTCACTTGAAGATATAATCATAGGTGAAACAAGACACATGTGTAAATATCATATAGTTTCCTTAGTATAAGAACTCAAAAGAAGAAATACAAATAGGTATAAAACCACTAAAAGGAAAGCAAGAACTTGAGGACTAAATAATTAAGAGAGGGAAAGGAGGAGAGCTAGGAAACATGACATTGACAAGCCATACAATTATATGTAGAAGATGGGTAAGGCAATGATCCTGAGAATCTTCAGAAAATTTTTGAATCCAGCAGTTAATTAGAATGATTCTCATGTTGACTAACTATACATACTGACAGCTGTGAACTAAGCAACTGCACTGAAGATGGCAATTTGTAATAGTAGGTTCATGCTCGGAGTGCCTGTCATTCTGGTCTTCTGAATATGGGGTGCTTGTCATGACATGCCAGTTGCTGCCATGCTGTCTCTCAGGTAGATGATTGCTCAAAAAGAAGGGGGTGATGAATGAAGGCAGGAGACAAGAAAAATTATGTTTCAGGACTGTCCTACTACAAGGTTGTATATGATTAGATTTCTGAACTTATGTGTAAATATATGAATTATATAATTCTTTATGCCTATTTTTAAAATCTATTTTAATTTCTTTAAAAGTCTTTTATCATATTCTGTAGAGACTTAAAATTCAGCACATCAATACTTGATGAAAAATACCTGTTCCATGTTATGCCTAAGATGTTTGATATTCAGACAGATAGTGAGGTTAAGCTTAACAGCCTAGGTTG
>NW_004524941.1:626098-643818 GCF_000260255.1 Octodon degus | reverse complement strand
TCCTTGATCAGAAAATTTGGGACACTACTGAGTTACATGACGTTACAGTACAAGTTCTCATGTGTCCTGAGTCTTAATTGACCTTGGAAGGCTAGCTAAGCAACTGCACTGAAGATGGCAATTTGTAATAGTAGGTTCATGCTTGGAGTGCTTGTCATTCTGGTCTTCTGAATATAGGGCTGCTTGTCATGACATGCAGTTGCTGCCATGCTGTCTCTCGGATAGATGACTGTTCAAAAAGAAGGGGGTGGTGAATGAAGGCAGGAGACAGGAAAAGGAATGTTGCAGGGATGTCCTGCTACAAGGTTGTACATGGTTAGATTTCTGGACTTGTGTGTAAACATAAGAGTTATATAATTCTTTATGCCTACTTTTAAAATATATTTTAAGTTTTAAAATGTTTTTTCATCATATTCCGTAGGGACTTAAAGTTCAGTATATTAATACTTGATGAAAAATACCTGTTCCATGTTATGCCTAAGATGTTTGATATTCAGACAGATAGTGAGGTTAAGCTTAACAGCCTAGGTTGTATGGCAATAACAATAAGCTTCTCTTCTGGAGGGTTAACAACAAAAGTTTTCAGACCAAAGTGAGAGAAAAGCAGGGCCAAAAGGAAAGCCAACATTTTTGCCCTAGCCTTAGAAGGTCAATTAAGTCTCAGGACATATGAGATGCTGTACTATAATGTCATGTAACTCCATACTGTCCCAAATTTTCTGATCAAGGAGATTATGGGGCCAAAGAAGAAAGTGGTGGATTATGTAGAGTGTACCTAGGGAGAGTCACATGGAGAGAAAACATTCTCTCAGGCTTTCAGAGAGCACATTGGCCAAGCAATGGCCGTGACACTGACAAAGTATCTACAATCTGAGATACAGGATCTCAGGATAAATCCTGAGGGGATTTCTCTGTCTTTATCAGATCCAAAAGCTACAACTCTTGTTGCATAGGTCTTGTTTTATCTTGATCTTAACCATGTAGCAGAAAAGTGTAAAAATTAAGTGTATAAAGTAAAGTCATGATGTTATGTTGAGCTGTACGGGACACTCAGGTCAACAATTTCTGACATTGCAAGTGAAACGGAAAACCCAATAATGTTATAGTCTATGGGACTCTTTTAGAATATTTTGCTGAGTTAACATACCTATAATATTCAAATAATGGAACTTAACAAAAAAAGGGGATACAGATGAATGTCCATTTTGTATCTGTGTATTCAAAATGGTTAGGATAGATATATAGTTACATTCTCTTAATGAATAGAGGGATTTGTTCTAATAGTGTTTGTAAATAGGATATCATGACTTTATCTTGTACATCAAATAACCACTAGGAAGAGAGTATTCAATGTGTTAATTATTGAAACTGTCCTACCAATTTGATTTGAAACTATCTCATTGCTATTTGTTTCTCAATAATATTATGAAAAAAATAAAGAAAACCACTTGAATATTGTTTTATACATTAACAGCTTCTACCTAGTGGAATGTAGATTAGTTGCTTGTGTGAGCCATCTGCATTATATATTCAGCTAATATCCATTGAAAATGAAGTAGAAATTGAGAAATGATTTGTTCTACTAAGGTTTTTAAACATTTGACAGAGACTTTGATTTAAAGTATACAAGTGAAAGCAAATTTTTGGTATTATGACTCAAAGAATAAGTTCAACAAATTTATGTTTTTAAAATATTCATTAAATTCATCTGACTGAATACAGTCACCTGAATTGAAGTATAAAATTTGTTGTTTTGTAATACATATAACAGAAGTATGTAACTATTATGATAATTTCTTATTCACATTCTTTCTCCAATAAGAAATTCAAAACCTGCAGCAAGATGTCTGACTACAGTTGCCTGCTGTACTACACTACAGGACATATAACCAAAACAGGAAGAACAGCAGTTATTTCCATGCAAAACATGCAGAAGAATGAAAGAGTGCCATAGGGATGTGGCATAAACTCTGATGAAAAAGAAAATGACTTTGGCCATATAAAAGAAGAAATTAAGCACACAGCATATGCCTATCACATCCATGAAAACAACTCATTTGGCAGTAGAAGAGAAACAGAGTCCTCAGAGAATTCTCATTTTTGCTGTGCCTTTCAAATGCTACATTGTTAGAGAAACCCACGTGTCCTATAGGTACTGGGCCCACTGTGGGTGAGTGGAAGATTATCACACTGCTTCATTGGCCTAAACAGTGTGGGGAGGTCACATTCTGCTTTCCTTGGTCAAGTCTCTGATGATTAGTACCATGGTAAAGCTCTGTGCACATAAAGTTTAGTAAAATATTTGGGCACATCGCCAATCTAGTCATATGACTTGATGCTGTTTATCTGCCCAGATGGCTTTGGGTAGTGCCTTGGCAGCCCTCCCAAAGGAAGAAGCATCCAGGAAACATTTGTATGTCTCATTCAATCCTACAGCTGCCCAGAAAAATTTGTAGACCTTTCTACAAATCGACCCAGGTAGATAGCCTTATCTGACTGCACTTAGCACTGCAAAATAAAGAGGCAGCATACCTTGAGTGACTTTGCTCATTGTATGTCTATGAAACAAAGAAACAGACCTGCCTACACATACAGGATTCCAAGCAGAAACTAAGAATGCTAAGCACACTGATGCTCAGGCATTATCCAGGAGAACATTCCTGGACTTATATGGTTCCAAGAAGAAATTGATCCACCCATTCTGAGGTGCTCTGCCTGTAAAAACTCTGTGAAATGGAAAAGAGAGATGCTTCTTTCCTACATTACCAAGGCTAGGAAGCAGCATGGAAATATGGCGTGGACAGGGTAAATCTCTAAAAGGAGTTTTTTTAGGATCAGAACAAGATTGTCAGGATTGTCTTTCTTGGCACAAAAACATCTTGGCTTCTGATAGCACTAATCCATTGACAGTACCCCCAAGCACATATAAACACATGATGTAATATGATGAAACATTTCCACTTGGACCTCTTTTGGCAGACTTCTAGCCAACACCCACTGCACACAACATTTAGCCATGTAAACTCACAAACAAAACAGGTTAGGGGCTGGCCAGATAGCTCAGTGGATTAAAGTGCCTGCTTAGGCAATCGCAGGGGCTTGGGGTTTGAGCCTCAGCATGTGTGCTGGCCAGGCCTCAGGGGCACTCTGAGATGGGGAATAAGACTGTGCATGATGGCATATGTCTTTAATCTCAGTGCTTCGGAGGCTGAAAGCATGAGAATCACTACAATTCTGATCTGTGCTGTGAAATCCTGTAGACCCTGTAGTAAATATCTTAAGAAAAAAACCCATCTATAGCTGATGTAGCATAAACTCAACACTTTAAAGAGTACTCCATCTCACGTACCAGTGTATTCACACAATTCCCACAGTCCAGGCACTAAGAGACACATCTATGGATACCACATGCACTGTTTACACCTGGAGAATTTGAAATGACACTATCCTCAATCACAGACCTGATCAAACCAATGCAGCATATGCAAACAGAGGTAATCGTTCCATCACCCTATGAAATAGTTGAGGTAATTTACCTGCCCTATCCACACATAACAATGCAGTGACTCAAAGACAAAGAAAAGAACAGTTGCCATGAAAACTAAAGTAGAAGAGGGAAAATTTTCTAGACCCAGATTTTGAAGAAAATCAAAGGAATATAAGTTTGAAACAGAAATAAAAATATTTTTGAAATAATTTAGTGATGCAGAAGAAAATAATGTCCAGAAAGTTGAAAAAAATCATGATTTCAATAATAAATCCAATGAATAGAGATATAGAAAAACATAAAATAAAAGCACAAACGCAAGTAATAATCTTGGAGCTAAAGTGTATAATGAATGTGAAAAACAATAAAAATTTCAACAATAACATAAAGTAAGGAGAATGAAGAAATAAAAAGTTTCACAAATTTACTTTATAGCAAAGCTTGTTCTTGAACTGATAGTGTATAGCATTTAATTCAGATCATATAGCATACAGTCACATACACTATTTAAGAATGACTACAATATTAATAAAGGAATTTTAACTAAAAATTTTTGTTAATCTAGGTTGATACACTTATTTATCAGCAGAATATAAAATGTCAGAATTCAGAAATTCCATACTTGGCAAAACTATCCCTCTGAAATTACTAGTAAGTACCGTGTTCTCCCAACTATCATGTTCTTGTCCTGGTCCCACAGTCAAATAATGAGTTTAAAACAAAGGTGAAGTAAAGAGACAAGTTGCATGGTTTTGGGAAATCTAGGAAGTTTAGAAGCCTCTGGATGCAAAGACTCTGAGTATGAAGCCAAGGACTCTTCCAGATCAGTGCATTTACTGGGTTTTCACAGGTTCTCAGAGAAGGAAGAGGAGAGGATCATAGAGGCAATCCTAAAAGATGACCATAGCTTTAAGAAACAAAGGAGTATAACTTTCAGTCAAGGGAAGTGTTAGATCTGAAAGATTGGCAGTATCATTGCCCTGGTATTGGGATTGTCTGCAGCTGTGTCCTTAGTTTCCTTAGCTGCAGTCTTATCTTGACTTCAGAGTACTTTAAATATGTTATTTTCAACACAAACAGTGGTCTCCTCATTGTCAGCTATTTGATGCTTACAGAGCCTTTACTTCCGTACCTGAGAAGGTAAATTAAAGCAACTTCTAAATTATCAAGCTGTTTCTATAACATGTGCTTAAGGGATGCCTGCACTAGAAACACCAGGACAGGCTGTATATGGTTAGATTTTTGGACTTATGTGTAAACATAAGAATTGTATAATTATTTATGCCTATTTTTAAAATGTTCTAATTTTTAAATGTTTTTTCATCATATTCTGTAGGGTCTTATAGTACAACATATCAATACTTGATGAAAAATACATGTTCCATATTATGCTTAAGATGTTTGATATTTAGACAGTTTGTGAGGTAAAGCTTAACAGCCTAGGTTGTATGGTAACAAAAATAAATTTCTCTTCCAGAGGGCTAACAACATATGTTTGTAGACCAAAATTAGAGAAAAAGGAGGGCAGCAAGGAATGCCAACATTTTGGCCCTAGCCTTCCAAGGTCAATTAAAGCTCAGGATATATGAGAACTTGTACTGTAATGACACATAACTCAGTAGTGTCCCAAATTTTCTGATCAAGGATATTATGGGGCCAAAGAGGAAAGTGGTCATTTATGTAGTGTACCTAAGGAGAGTCACATGGAGAGAAAACTTTCTCTCAGGCTTTCACAGAGAGAACATTGGCCAACCAATGACCATGACTCATCCACATGGCTGACACAAAGGATCTACAGTCTGAGGTACAGGATCTCAGGATAAATCCTGAGGGGATTTCACTGACATTATCAGACTCAAAAGCTACAACTCTTGTTGCATAGGTCCTGTTTTACCTTGGTCTTAACCATCCAGCAGAAAAGTACAAAAATGAAGTATAAGAATTAAAGACATGCTATTATGTTGAGCTGTAGGGGACTCAGGTCAACAATTTCTGACATTTCCAGTGAAGTGGATGACCCAATACAATTATGGACTACTGGACTCTTTTAGAATATTTTGCATGAGTTAACACACTTATAATATTCAAATAACAGAACTAAAAAAGAAAAGGGGATACAGGTGAATGTCTATTTTGTATCTGTGTATTCAAAATGGTTAGGATAGATATAGATGTATAGTTGCGTTCACCTAATGAATAGAGGGATTTGTTCTAATAGTGTTTGTAAATAGGATATCATGTCCACATCTTGTACAGCAATTAACCACTGGGAAGAATTAATGCAATGTGTTAATTTTTGAAACTGTCCTACCAATTTACTTAATTTTTTTTTTAAAAAAGAAAAGAATAAAAGAAAACAAAAGGGGCCAGTGAGATGGCTCAGAAGAATAATTTTTTCCCTGGCAAGTGTAAGGAATGAGTTCAATCCCCAATCCCAGAAAAAAAAGAAAGAAAGAAGTAAAAAAAGAGAGAAAGAAAAGAAACTTAAAGTACTGCAAATTAAAGAGAAGGGCTGGTGAGATACCTGAGTGGACTAAGTCCTCTCTTAGACAGGTGCACAGACCAGGATTGGATTCCCTGTACCACATCTGCAACCAGCCTCACCCCTGAGGCACACAGAGCCATCCACTAAGACAATACATGGTGGCCCACAGCTATAATCCTAGTGCTGGGGAGGCTGAAACCAGGAGGAACACTATGAGTCTGGGTTGCATAGTGAGACCCTGTACCAAATACATTTAAAAATAATTAAAGCGAAAAGCAAATTATACAACATATATAAAGAAAAAGATATATAATACTGTGGAAGTGCAAAATCCAACAAACCAGAGACATAAACAATAAATGGAAAACAAATAATAAAAACAAAAATACATAATTTTAGGAGTATACATTTATTTCAATTTTATTTCAGTTTTGATATAGGGTGTCACTAGTTTGGACACATAGTGATCCTCCTGTATCAACCTCCCTAGTGCTGGGATTACCTAAATGCACCACCAGGTCCTGTTCCAGGTGGCAGTGTGCACCCAGGTTTCCAGGGCCAGTACATGTGGAATGGAGATCAAACTCATGACATTATGCTTGCTAGGTATGCATATATCCCTCTGAGCTAACTAAACCACAGAAGTATATATTTATTTATTTGTACAAAATAACTTTGTTTGAAAAATTTGATTTTCTATAAAAGTCTTTAAAATGTGAATAGATAAGAAAAAAGACCAAACAATGTACTGTAAAATGAAACTGATATTTGCAGGACTTACATGTGTATATTAAAGGGCAAAGGAATGAAGACAATAATTATGTTTACCTAAACATGTAGAATTATCCTGTGATGCAGAAAGTTTAAATTTTGTATAAATGTAAGTGTCTACGTATGTACCTCCCAAAAATGTATTTCCATAACCTTACATATTGGAAATTATCTCTAGAAAAACAATTTTAGGGTTTTTCTTTTGTGTTAGAATTGAACTCAGGACCTTGTGCTTGCCAGGCAGACGTTGTGCTGCTGAGCTATATCCCTGGCTGAAGAAATATTTTGACTGAATTTCCACTTTTCTAAGCTGTCATTGCTTTTGACATTTTTCATGAAGTTATCTATTAACTAATTTTACTACCATATAATGATTCTTTTTTATTCATTTTAATGAGAAAAAAGAAAAATTAGCAATAAAACAGTTTCAAAGCAGGTTAGTAGGGCCTGACTCAGAGCAGATACTGCTGAGGTCTCTGGCCAGTGTCAGTTCCACGCATCTGCAAGCATGGGGAATATCTTCATAAACCTCTTCAAGGGCCTTTTGGCAAAAAAGAAATGTGCATTCTCATAGTGGGTTTGGATGCTGCCAGAAAGATGATGATTCTTTATAAACTGAAGCTTGGTGAAAGTGTGACCACCATTCCTAATATAAGTTTCAATGTGGAGACTGTTGAATACAAGAACGTCAGCTTCACCCTGTGGGAAGTGGACAAGATTTGACCACTGTGGCACCATTACTTCCAGAACATCCAAGGTTTGTTTTTGGTGGTGGACAGCAACAACAGAGAGCATGTGAATGAGGTGCATGAGGAGCTCATGAGGATGCTGGCTGAGGATGAACTCAGGGATGCTTTCCTCCTTATCTTTGTCAACAAGCAGGATCCCCAATGTCATGAATGCAGCTGAAATCACAGACAAACTGGGACTGCACTCTCTATACCACAGGAACTGTGCCACCAGTGGGGATGGGCTCTTTGCAGGATTGGACTGCCTCTCCAATCAGCTCTGGAACCAGAAGTGAACCAGAGCCCTCCTTTCTTTCACTTCCTCCTCTTCCCTCCACTTTCCTCTCATGTGGCAAATGTTGTGACTCTGTGGTCCTGTGTGCCAGAAGCTGTCTCCATGGGTTGGTCACACTGTGCAGGCATCATGCTGTACATGTGCAGATGCAGCCTGCAGCCAGATTTTTACTTAATGCAAATAGTTTCTGTTTCCATTAGGCAGTTTCTGGTACTCCTATGCAATATAACTCAGTATTTTTTTATTTAAAAAAATCAACTCAGTGTTAGTACTGAAAAGGGATTTGGGTGCATGGGCACCTGGCCTCCAGGAGCCTTTGAGCTGTATATTATTGTAAGGATTCATTTGGTGGTTGTTTGTGTAACCCAATCTCAGTGCATTTTTAAAAATAATTAGAAATAACAAGGTGAGAACACTTGAACACACAGAATGCAGTTCAGCCTGATCATCAGATCAGCCATTCCTCTGGGAACTCCACAGATGTGATGAACAAATGCTATCTACTGAGTGGTCACAGTCAAGACCCTGTGGCCTGCCTATTTTTGGGTCACCTGCATTGCATAGCATTGTGCTTGTACTCATGCTCACATCGTCAACTTGGGGTAGCAGGGAGAGTTATGAGTGGTAGAGGGCCCACCCTCCCCACCCTCCCCTTTGGTCAGTGTGCAGCTGGAGTGGCAGCCTATTCCCAGAGCCCACTTCGAACTTGCATAGGTCAAAGACTGGGTCTCACCAGAAGGAGTGTGTGCAAACTGGGTTGGTTGATCCACTCCAAACCACAGTTCCAGAACAACCCCACCTCCATGTGTGAAGTAGCTTCCTCTCTCAGCCGGCAAGGGTCTATTTGACATCAGAAAAGATGACCTCTACTTTTTTTCTTTTGCATTTTGATAAACACTGAAGAAGCTGGAGCTGCTAAATTTAACTTAGGAAACTTCAGAACTGGTTTATTTGATGTTGTGGATCCTCTTACTGCTTTCAATACTAGATTAGTAAACAATCATTTTGTATACTTGTTTTCAGTTTTCATTTAGACAACACTGTAATTATAGCTATGAAAATAAAGTCTCTTAACTATTGGTAGGACAGTTAACTAATTAACGCATTGCATATTGTCTTCATGGTAGTTATTCATAAGTCAAGATGTAAACATGATATCTTCTGTAAGCAATACACATGTACAAACTTTTCATCTCAATGAACCGAGAAAAAGTAGTTGTGTATCTATCCTATCGTATACATATATATTTTTTTTCACAAGAAAAGGGTCCTTTATTTACACTTTTGCAAAGTTAGTAACATGTAATGCAAGGTTACCTAGCCACTCATAGCTGAACTTAACCTGACTGGATGTTTATCTCAGGACTGAGGTAGCATGTTTGCTTTAGGCACTGAGGACTAGTCCTACCTGAAAACATTTGTTCAATTTCCTAGCTATAGTGGCCCCAAACAGATCCCCATTTTTGTTTTATTTTATAAGAGATATGTGTTCCATTGCAGTTAGAGAAGCTGTATCTGGAGAAGTCTTTAAAGGACCTTTTCATACTTTATACTAGAAAAATATTGCATGTACTTGAATTCAGCAAAATAGCAAAATTTGTTCCCATATTCTATAATAGTAGTGAGTCATCAGCATAACTGACAATTGTTTAAAATTGTTAAATTGAGCATTTTACAGCCCAGCATATTAATATAGCTTAATGTATTTGCATGATTGCTATGATTACAACATTCTGCTAGATGGTTCAGGCCAAGTTAAAGCAAGACCTACATAACTAAAAATGTAACTTCTGCTGTTTGACAAGGTCAGTCAAATCCCCTCAGGATTTACCCTGAAGACATATACAGAAACTTGTAGATCTTTTGTCAGTGTCAACCATCTGGATGAGTCATCACCATTGCTTGACCATTTTGCACTCTGGGAAAGACTGAGAGAACTTTTTTCTATCTAGGTGACTCTATTTAGGTACACTATATGTCATCAATCATTTTCTTCTGTGGCCCTTTAGTCTCTTCTATCCAAAAACTTGGGACATCATGTGGGTACAGGATGTCACAGCAGAGGTTCTCATGTCCTGCGTCCTCACTGACATTGAAGAGCTAGGGACAAAAAATTGACTATCCTTTTAGCCCATCTATCTCTCACAAAAGATCTATCTTCTCACTTTCCATTTAACTGTGTTCTAACTTTCAATTTTTATTTCTTCTTTTGAGATCGTACATCAGAGACATAATATGATATTTAAACATGTGGGGCTGGTTGATTTCACTTATGAGTATATCTTCAAATTACATTCACTTACATACAAAGGCTTCAATTATATATGTATTCTTTTTAGCACTGAGTAATACTCAATTGTATATAATCTTTTCAACCATTCCATGGGTGATGGGCATTTTGGTTATTTCCAAGATTTGGTTATCACAAATTGTGTGGATATAAACATAGGCATACAAACATCACTATCATATGATATTTTAGTTTCTTGTGGGAAAATTTCCAGAAGTGGGATAGCTGAATTGAAGGGGATTTTCAGTCCAAGATTTTTGTGGAGTCTCCACACTGATTTCCATAATGATTGCATCACTCTATATTGTCACCAACAGAGGAGAAGGGTTCCTTTTTCCACACAACCTCTCCAACATTTGTTGTTAGGAGATTATTTTATGATAGCCATTCTTTCTGGGGTGAGATGGTATCTCAGTGTTGTTTTCATTTCCATTTCACAAATGGTTTGTGATGTGGAGATTTTTTTTCATGCATTTATTTTCATCTTGTCTTCCCTCCACTGATAAGTGTGTGTTTATTTCAGATGCCCATTTTTAGACTGGGTCTTTAAATGTGGGGCCCTAATGTTTTTTAGTTCTTTATAAATTCTACATAGAAGGCCTTTATCTCAATGCTTACTAGTTAAGATATTTTTCCAAATTTATGAGTTGTCTTTTCACTCCGTTGCTAATTTCTTTTGACATGCAGAAACTTCTCAATAAGACAAGATCCCAGTTGTTGATTCTTTCAAGTATTTCATGTGCAGTTTCATTATTGTTCATGAAATGTATGTATATCCTTATGTCTTCAAGTTTTCCACTAATTCCTCTTACATGGGGTTTAGTGTTTCTGTTTTAACATTTAGAATTTTAATCCATTCTACTTTAGTTTAGTGAATTCTGATAGACCTGGGTCAAGTTTTACTTTTCAGAATGTACAGACCCAGTTTTCTAGCACCACTTGTTAAAGAGGTTGTCAGCTTTCTAGTAAACAAGTTTGGTAATTTTATCAAAAATAAGATGGCTGAATGGGTTTGTAGTTTTATGTGCATCTTCTTATCTATTACACTAGTCCTCAGGTCTACTTTTTGATAATAGCATTTTGATATTATCACAGTGGCTTTGAAATATTATTTCAAATCAGAGATTTCAGTGCCTCCTGCATTGCCTTTGTTGCCCAGGATTGCCTACACTATTCTAGTTTTTTTCTGGTTCCAAATAAATTTTAGGAATGATTTCCCTAGGTCTGTAAGTATGTTGGTGGTGTTTTGATAGAGATTACATTAAAACTGCATAACAAATTTGGGAATGTGGCTATCTTCACAATGTTGGTGCTTCCTATACAACAGCAAGAATATCATTCCATTTTGTGAAATCATGTATGATCTCTTTTGCTCAGAGTACTTCAATTTTCTCTGAGTAGATATTTTGCCTCTGTAGTTAGATTAATTCCTATACAACTAAGTATTTCATTATCTTAATGGTATTGTAAGAGGTGTTGTTTCACTAAATTATCTGTCAGTGTGTTTGCTATCTGTATAGAGGAATGCTATTCAGTTTTTTGGTGTTGACTTTTTATCCTGCTATGTTACTGAATTTGTGTATTAATTCTAGTATCTTTTTGGTGGAGATTTTTTAGTCTTCCATGTAGAGCATAGTGTCATCTGCAAATAATATAGTTTCACTTCTTCCTTACCTATTCTTATTCCTTTCATATCTCTCTCTTGTCTAATTGCTCTAGCTAATGTTTGCAGAACTATACTGAATAAGAGTGGTGATAAAGGATATCCTTCTTTTGTACCTGATATAGAGTTAAAGATTTCAGTTTTTCCCTATTTAGAATTATGTTGGCTCTTAGATTTTCATGGATGGATTTTATTAGATTGAGGTAGAGTCAATCTATTCCAATTTTCTGTAGAACTTTCATCATGAATGAATGTTAGACTTTGTCCAAGCCTTTTCTGCATCAATGGAGATGATCATGTGGTTTTTGGATTTGGCTCTATAGATAGAGTGTATTGCATTTATAGAGTTGAATATTTTGCACCATCCTTGCATTCCTGGGATGAATCATACCTACCAATTGTGCATAATCTTCCATGATTTTCTGTGTTCTATTTACTAGTATTTTACTGAGGCTTTTTGCATCTACAATCATTAGGGAGACTGGCCTGTAGATGTCTTTTTCAGTTTCTTCTTTCTCTGGTTTTGGAATCAGCATGATACTTTCGTCCAGGAATGATTTTGGGACTAATGCTTCCTTTTCAACTTCATTGAAAACTTTGAGTATTATTGGAATTCTATGTTCTGTAAATTTCTTGTGGAATTTGGCTGTGAATTCATCAAGACCTGGGCATTTCATTATTGTTAATTTTTTTTATTATATTATCAATTGCGTTTGGTTGACATAGGGTCATTGAGATTTCTTACACCTTCTTGATTCAGTTTTGGTAATTATTTTTATAAATTCATTTGAATTATTAAACATTTCAAATGATTATATCCACATTAGTTTAAAAAGAATTGAATAGACATTTCTTTGTAATATAAAATAAATACCAACAAAATATCTCCCTTTGTTATCTTCAGGGACGGATACAACAATGTTTAAAAATATATATAAGGTAGTCTTCAAGTACAGCAATCAGATCACAGTTAGAAATGATAAATATATGCTTGTGTAGTTGATATAGATCGTATAAGTACTCATGGTGCTTATAGACATGACACATATCACATAGGTGTTGACTTGCTGTGCTTTCATTTTTTGTTGCTTTTATCAGATATTTTATCATTTGTCTGGTGCCTCATACGAAATAACTAAAGTGAATAATGGCTATGATAAAATTACAATATTTTTAATATTTTTTAATATTACTCAATCTTTTTATACTAATTTTATTGAGAAACAAATCGCAATGAGAGAGTTTCAAAACTGATTAGTAGGATAGTTTCAATAATTAGTACATTGCATATTGTTGTCTTTGTAGTGGTTATTCATGCTACAATAGGCAGACATGATATCCTGTCAAAACACTATTATTGCAAATATTTCTTCTCATTGAATTTAAAGAAAGTAGCTGTATACCTATCTTATTTTGTATACACAGATACAAAATTGTCCTTCATTTGTATCCCCTTTTTTGTTTTGTTTTGTCAGAGATAGGTATTCCATTCTGATAAATATTCTTTTCTTTCTTCATATTCTATAGGAATTTAAAGTTTAACATATCAGTACTTGATGGAAATTACATGTTCCATTTTATGTCTAAGACAGATAGTGAGGTTCAACTCAACTGTCTACATTATTTGGTAATAATATCATTAAGCTTCTCTTCTGGAGGGTTGACAATTTCTTGGTTTATCTTGGTCTTAACCATACAGCAGAAAAGTATAAAATGAGGTATAAGAAGTAAAGTCATATTAACATGCTGATCTGTAAAAGGCTCAAGTCAACTATTTCTGACAATGCCAATCCCATGGATAACCCATTACTATTATAGGTTAGTGGACTATATTGAATTAATTTTGTTAATTTGCACCTTTCTAGACAACTGTCAATTTCTTCTGTCTTTTATTTTTGTGAGAGTGAAGATTTTCAATGTAGCTATTGATATATTACTGATTATTCACAGGGTCTCTAGAAATTTTGCCATTTTCATTCCTTATTGCTTAAATTTGAGTTTTTCTTTCTTGTTTTTAATGAGGTTAACTAGGGGCTTATCAATTTTATTTAATGTTTCAAAGAACCAGCTTTTCTATTTTCTTGGTCTTAATTGTAAAACTTTCTGCTTTAGTTTCTATAATTTTGTCCCTTCCTTGGGCTTGTTCCTTGGTTTGTTCTTTTTCTAGGTGCTTGAGGTGGATCATAAGGGATTTTTTTATTCCTTTTAGTTTTCCTAATGTATGATTCTAAAGCTATTAATTTTTCTCTAAAAACTGCTTTCATTGCATTGCATAAATTCCAATAAGTTGTGCTTGTATTTTCATTGACTTTTAGATATTGTTCAATTTCTTGTTTAATTTCTTCTGTAACCCATTGGTTGCTGAGAATGGTGTTATTTATTCCATGTGTGTTTTTTATGGGGGGATTGTGGTTTCTTTTGTCATTTATTTCCAGTTTCATTGCACTCTTTTTAGTTAATATGCATGCGATACTTTCTGCTTCCTTGCATATACTTTAATATAACTTATGGCCTTATGTGTGGTCTATTTTAGAAAACGACCTATGTGCAGCTGAAAAGAATGCATAAGTACTGATAATTAAATTTCTAACCTGCCCTTGTATCATCCAAGTTGTACATTTGCACATGTACCACCAACAGTGATGAGTGAAATACACCTGGGTCAACTCTAAGTTCACAACTCTTATGAATGCTTTGCCTGCATTTTAAATGTATTTCCAAGAGGAAAAACTGCATCACACACTTAGATAGAGTGGTCGAGTTTATAGCATCATTTGGAAGAATAGCTGATGAAAAATTTGAAAAATTTTCACTTATATCAGATTTTAGTTTATTGTATCTGCAGGGGAATTTATTTTTGTCACCTTGAACATGGACTCTGTAATAGTATACTTTGTATGAAGTCACAGAATGTCAAAATTCACCCACGGAGGCTGAGATTCAGGAAGACAATTTCCTTCAAAGTCCTCCTTTTGTACAGTTAATAGTAGTGTCTTGTTTATTGTGGGACATTGAGACCATCAATTGTATACCATCTACCTAAACAGATATAGATACTTAGAGAATATGGGTCAAAAAGTTCTATACAGGGCATCTCTATTACTTGTGCAAATAATAAACAATGCATTCTGTCTAGAAATCAATGTAAATGACTTCTTGATGTAGAGTTATTCATTGATATAATTATTTGAGTTTCACTTACATTAAAAAGTAATTTCATTGTTTTTTTTAACATTTTTTTTAATTTTTTTTAATTATTTATTTATTTTTATTTATTACATTTATTTATTGTGTGTGTGTGTGGCCAGCTCAGCCCACCAGGGGGCGGGGCCGGCTGGCATGTGGTGCTGGGGGATCGAACCGCGGTCCCTGTGCTTTGCCAAACTTGTTTCAAGTAGGTGCTTTAGACCACTGAGCCATCTCTCCAGCCCTTCATTGTTGTTTTATATATGTTTTCAGTACCTGTGGTACTATGTGTTTATGCATCTGAGCATTTCATTTAAAATATTTTTCTCATATTTTGAAACCTGAGGCTATGTATCAACTCATTCTTTATATGTGACCATTTAGAATTTCTTTTCTCACACTGCTTTCTTCTAAGATATATGAATGCTTCAATTATCAATGTTGAAGATATGAACACATGGACTTTTCTTAAAATATTGATCTTTAAATATAAGATTTTTAAAAATATATACTTTGTATAGTGTTTACAGGGCCTCACTATGTAGATCGGACTCATAGTGATTCTTCTGTTTTCAGCCTCCAAGCACTGGGATTACAGGCGTGTGCCAGTATGCCCAATCTCAATCGCCCTCTCAACGTACCCTGGGGATGGACTAGCACTGCATACCAGGGATAGAATCCCATCCACTGAGATCTGCCTAAGCAGGCAATTTAGTTCATTGAGCTATCTGGAAGGCCCTATATATAAGATCTTTTGACTCAGTAAGATATAATTTATAAAGTTGAGGAAAGCTTATCTTATGAGACTATAATAGGATAGAGTGGTCGTGAGATCCTGCAGTAGAATGGAATTAAGGATATTATCTTTTACAGAGCCCAGAATAATATAAAAAGAACTCTGTATTTTTTAAAATCACAATTTAACTCCACACTTTATGACATGTTATAAGAGCTGAATGGTTTGTTTTGGTCAGGATATTCATTTATGAGTTCCAGGAAATAACTTTGATACTTACATTAATAGAATTTATTTTGCTTGGTGAAGGGAAATAAAAAAAAAAACCAAATGGTATTTCCAGAAAAAAATCAGTTTAGAACGCTATGACTCAGTTTTTAGGTGTGTACAATTTTTAAGATCCTATGAATTTAATACAAAACTTAAAAAGTTTTTTAGTAGCCGTCTGCTTCAAGGAATTGCCCTTGTTCCTTTTTGTCATAGTTAAAATCAATTTTGGGAATTATAACTTGAGAAAAGAAATACTACCCTTAAGAATGAGTAGATAGCTAAACAATTCTTAGTGTGATGCATAATGCAACAGGGACTTTTGTAAATTGTCATATGAGAATAAAAATATCATAAGTGGTTAAAAATATAATTTAATATTTATGTACTTAGGGGTCTATATGTCCCTTTAAATCAAAAGATAATTCAAGCTGAAAAAACTTAAAATTTGTGCTTGCTTTTATATAAGTACTTAAAAAGTTATACATAGTAACTTGGGTCACACAGCTAATGCTTTCCACCATGCTGAAAAAGATAACCAAGTTCATGTTCATATGGGAAATATGGCCATGGTTATTTCTTCAGCCTGTGCTGTGTTCACAAAAAAAAATATAGTTTTGGGAAATGTTTGTCTTTTTCACCAAATTGTTTGCAATACCATCTATGAACTGACATGCCACTATGTATCTGGTTGGAAATAACCTAAGATTTGCAAAGGTATTTTACAATTGGCCTGTAATTTTCCCTCTTGACTAAGTTCTTCTATGGTTTTAGAACCAAGGTAGTATTTACTTACAGGAATGACTTTAGAAGTACTGCTTCCACATCAATTTCTTTAAAGAGTTTCAGGTTTAGAGGCATTCATTCTTCTCTAAATATTTTGTATAGTTCAACAGTGAATCCCATGGTTTGTGTTTTTCTTTATGGTGAATTTTTATGGCATTTTCAATTTCATTGATTAAGTTTTTATTTATAAGTTTTATGTCTTCTTGATTTATTTAATCCAATTTATTTGTTTCTAGGGATCTGTTCATTTCTTCTGTTTTCCTTCTTTTTAGACTATATGTTCTTCAAGTAGGTAATGATAATCTCCAGGATTTCTGTGGAATCCACTGTAATTCCACCCTATCATTCATATTTGGTTGGACTTGTACTTTTACTTTACTCCTTTTAATGAGGTTGGCTGATACTTCATCAATTTTATTTATCTTTTTCAAAGAATCAACTTTTTGAGTTATTGATTCTTTGTTTTCTTAGTCTCTATTATATTAATTTTTGTTTGTATTTTATAAATTTCTTCCTAATATGAGCAATATGAGCTTTAGGTTTTTTTTTTTTTTTCTTTTTCTAGAAGTTTAAAGTAAGGTCGATACTTGAGCTTTTCTGTTTTCCTGAAATGTAAGTCTCATTATTCATTTCCTTTGTAAGACTGCTTTCACTGTGTCCCATAAGTTTTCATATGTCATATTGACATTATTGCTTAATTATGTATGCTGTGTAAGTTTGGTTTTTTCCCTGTTTAAAAAAACTTTATTCATAAACAGACAAAATTCATGAATTGTCATATTACCTTTCAGAGGACTCAAGACTACAATTATTTTGTGTACAGCTCATTTTATGTCTCAATCTTGATTACCGATATTTATATTGCACGATTTGTTGTACTGCACACTTTAAACATAATGACTTTTATATCTTTAACAATTTAATGTTGCCTTCCTTGATTACCATTTACTATAATTTCTTATTGACTGTTTAAAATGAGATATCTTTTGTGCTTTTTTTTTAAACCATTTATTTATTTATTTATTT
>NW_004524941.1:620577-625063 GCF_000260255.1 Octodon degus | reverse complement strand
TCTTTTTCCTTCTTTATTGTAAATCAAACAATAAAATGTAAATTTTAGTCAGAAACATACTAATGCTGTAAGGATAAAACAATTCCACAAGTATATTGGCTAAAATAATGAGAAACTGATTTAAAAATAAGTAGTTACTATTACTTTTCTTTTTTTTTGAATTTGTAATGATTTTATTTCTTTCATATCAGACATAACAAATGCAACCTGAATGTATGTACAAATTCTGAACAGAATATAAAAGAGGGAAGGGGACAACAAAGAAAACCTTCTTTAGCAGAGTCATGCACAGAAATGGATGGGGGTGCTGCAGGTGTAGCTGAGCCTGCTTCACTCTGAAGCATGCCAGGTACACACAGATCCTAACAGACTCCCTGCAGGGCTGGCCAAGGCAGTCCTATGCTGAAGGAAACAGGCAGCAAAGCAGCGGGACTCTGCCTGGAGTTCAGACAGCATGCTACAAACTTCACTGTAAACAGTCCTTCCATGAATGCCTAATCCTGAAATTAGAAAGCACATCATAGGACTGACAAAATAACTTTTCCCTTAGAAATACATATTTATAAAAGAAACACTGCCAGCTATCAGTTCACAGATAGTCAAAGGGTTTCCATTTAAAGTGCATCCGAATGGTTATGTATCAAGGCAAATTATTTTAAAGGAGGAGGGATTACTCTGGAATGCAGGATCTTGAGTGATTGCTTTGGGATTCATCGCCTTCATCTGTGAGTCCCGAGAACTCCATGTGTCACACCTCGCTGTTCAGTAAATCAGTGCTCTCTCTCTCCAGCAAGCCCTGGAGAAAGCCGTGGGTGGTGGGCACCCTGCAAGACTGGAGATGGCACTTTATAGATGAGTGCAGCCACCAGCAGAGCGGGCCCTTCACCCCCGATGAACTCCAGGTACTGCCACTACAACTAGAGAAAAGCTCCAAATAATCTCACAAACATTTCAGTACCCTCACAAGTCCTCCTGCACCCTTGACTGTAACCACACATTCCTCCAGTGCCCTCGGACTCTTGTAAACGCATGGGCACCATGGCATGCAAGACTGACGCCACTCATATATCTACCTAGTTTATTTATGGTGATATATTTTATTTTTCAATTCCATTCTTTTATATACATGTTTTTGGTAATTATAGTAAAGATGCTGGTAAAAAGTAATCTGTTTAACATTTCATAAGGTGTGCAAAAGTAAAAACACTGATTTAAAGAAAAGGAAGTTTCACAACTATCTAGCCCCACCAAATGAGGAGGAACAGTTGGGCAACATCATGACTTGCAAAGTCATACTTAGCATAATGTTGCAATTCAAAATATGGCACAAAAGGAACAATACAGGTAACAGTCCCACTGGCTATCTAGCCATGTTTTGACTAATTCGATTTAAGTTGAAATTCAATTATATAAAAAGGTTTCTGAAAGTATTGAAAAAGAAACAGTGTACATGAAAGAGAATTCAACAATGTTTACAAAATGCCTGAAGTTCTTACTCTGCCCCCCTTATCCATAAATAATTAATGAGGTTCCCCCTTTCCCCCACCCCCTAGCCACAAAAAGATTTACAAAGATAAATTTAGCTCAGTGAACAGAACCAAAAGATGACTGTTTTTAGACCGTACCTGGTTAAAAGCTCATGTACTTTAAGAATTCGTATATTGTCTCTCGAGGAATATAAATAATCCGATAGTGTTGCTCTTTTGAGTTTTGGAGACTTCTCATGTAGAGTTCTAACTGTCCTTATGCTTTGAATAAAACATGAGCTGTGAAGCAGAAAGCTGGTGGGACCAAGAGGTCACCACCCTCAAAGTTCATTGTGGGAATACTCTGCAGCTTTGAACATCAGAATAGAGCTGAGGATTTTGAGAGCAGGGCCCAGCTTAATGCTCATAATTTTAACAATGTCCGTTTGGGCCATAAGTAGAAAGGCTTCTCCTTCAATTTGTTCATCCTTAAAGACTTTTCCGTGTTCCTCACAGACAGGCAAGCTCTGGATGAATTCTGACACCTCATCTGTGCTCCACTTGGACCCCCTGCTGGCAGGGATGGCTGTGACAGTCGGGAGAAGTTTGCTTTGCTGTTCCCAGTGCAAGGGCAGGCACAGAACTGGGGACTTGAAGGACAGGAACATGGCGCCTGCCACACCCGAGGTTCTTCCCAGGCTCCTCTGGCTTCTTGCGGTGGCCTCTTTTCATCTTCTGTCCTCTCTTCAAGGTCTTCTTTGGCAGCATCAGTGTGCTGGTCTCTGACTTCAGGAGGCGAGGGGCTTTCATTTGTGTCTGTCTTCTTAGCTCTTGGAAATGCGAGGCTGGGTACATGCATCTCACCATTTAGCAGTCTGGGAAAATGTGTTCTTTATTCAAATTGATATCTGAGTAGGGACAGTTGGCAGCACTCTGAGGGCCTAGGTGCCTTGAGCGCTTAAAGTGGCCAAGGCCCTTGCAGCCAAGCATTGGACATCCGCCTTGGTCAGAGGCTTCCATTAACTCTATAGAGCTCAAAGGAGGCTGAAGAGTGTGTCCGGCCTTGGAACACCAGCCTACAGGGTGGATATCGGGGGAATCAGCATCTATCCATTAGTCATACATACTGCTCCAGCCATGGAAGTGAACTTTTATTCGGTGATCAACCGTGTCTGCCACTGTCGCAACTCTAATGAACATGGGGTTCCTCTTATCTACGACCTCCAGCTTCATTTTCTTCTGGAAGCCATGTGGAGGTTTCACTTTAAAGGCAGGGGCAGGTAAAGAATTGGTTTCTTCAAGGTATTTATCCCAGGAAAAAAACTTCACATTTGGATAACCTGGAGGAGTAGTGAGGGTTCTTCTGTGTTCTTTACACCAGCCAACCGGATGAATGTGGGGACTGGATGCTTCACAATAGTCATAGCTCTCATCCCAGTTGTCAAAATGCACGAGGAAACGTTTGTCCACCATATCTGTTACCATAGCAACGCAGATGAATGCAGGATTCTTTTTGTCTACGTGTTCAAGCATCATTCCAACTCGAAAGCCTGATGGGATCACCGTTATATTCTGATTTTCAAATAATGACTTCGGGGCTGCTTGGGCATTGTATGTCTTAAGATAGGTCTGCCAATTAAATTCTTCTTTATAGCCTTTCAGAGGATGGAGTTTGTGGCCGGTTTTCTCCCACCACCCCACAGCATGGATGTCCAGGGCGTCTACGTTCACCCAGAAGTCATAGCAGTCGGAGTACCCATCAAAGTGCAGCTTTATTCGTTACCCACAATTCTCGGCCATGGTGAGAACGCAGTACACAAAGTGATGTTCTGGGTCCACGCCTTCCAGCTTCATGCCGACCTTGAATCCGTTCTTGTTGTAGGGGAACGACTGGTGCTCCCTGAAGAGTTTCACAGGCACCGTCACAGCCTTCTCCTCTTCCAGAAAGGACGTCCAGCACCTAGCTTTTTTGCCCTGCTTCAGGACGGCCGAATCCCCGTGCCTTTTCCTCCGGGCTCTCTGCGAGCACCTCAGGATTCTTCCATCTTGTTTGGTCTCCATTTCATCATCTCTATCTTCACCATCCTCCTTGGCGTCGGCTTTCAGGGATAACTTCGGTTTTTTCTTCCGACTACATTTAGGGTCCTCTTCCTCGTTGTCCTCTCCTGTGTCCCTCTCTTCCTTCTGATCTTTGTCTTTGACATGCTGAGCACAATTCTGGCTGCAAAAGCCTCCTCCAGGAAGGCACTCCTCTACACTGCCGTACTGACAACAGTTCTCACAGAACTGAAGCCCGTCTACTTTCATGGGTTCCTTCAACCGGAAAGGTACTCCAGTCTTCTCTGAAAAGACTGTGGGACATCCGCGTGGAGATGTCCAGTAGGCAGGTGGAAATACGGGCCTGGAGCTCGGGGGAGAGGTCGGGGATTTCTTGAGCGGTTGGCACCATCCACGTGGTGGTAGCAGTTGCCTTTTTAACATTTTTCATCTCACTCTCATCTGTAATAACTTCCAGGGCTCCAAACTCATTTACTTGAAACTTTAGGTCACTTCCAGGTATCGTTCCCACGCCATCTTTCCAGTCCATGACGCTGAACACATCGAACTCGTGCTCGAGCAGACTCAGTCATTTCTTTTTGAATCTTGTAGCAGTAAAGAAAGAAACATCAGGAGGTCTTCACAACTGCTGCTTACTCCAAGGCCCCCCTTAAGGACCTTGGGCTCCCCTGAAGGGTGGGGCGAGCAGACCCAGGATCCCCGAGCCGGCGGCGCGGCCCGGTACCCCGACCTCTCCTGGCCGCGGACGGATCGACAGGCAGACACCCGGCCGCGCGGCCCAGCGGGAGGAAGCCGCCTGCTCGGAAACTTTCTCTCACTTTGGAGCAGTGGGCCGCGTCGGCCCAGCAGTCGGGGGTTCGAATCACAGCCCCCCTTTTTCTTCTCGAGGTAATTAAAGTTTCGCCACCCGCGCCGAAGTTGCGCCCTGCCCCGCCGGGCCGGCGCGCCCCGCTCCGCCCGCC
>NW_004524941.1:612586-620477 GCF_000260255.1 Octodon degus | reverse complement strand
TTGTTCCAAGTAGGTGCTTTAGACCACTGACCCATCTCACCAGCCCCCTCTTTTGTGCTTTTTAAAAGAAAAATAGAAAAACTTTTGCCAAGAAAACCTATAATACTCTAAATGTCTTTTAAGGAAGTTTATAAAAGAATGTAAATTAATATTATCCAAAAAGTTACTTTTCTCTGTGAGCTCACCAGGTTAAATTTCTGAAGATGATTAAAATAAACATTTACAATAACAAATGAAATGTGTAAAATTCCTTTAGCCATTTTAGACTAAGTCTTATTACATTAAGTCCTGATTTAAGAACATCTGAGTTCTGAACTTTCACGGGTGAACCAACCTCCAATAAGGAACAGTACCTGTATTTACCTCACATGTCTACCTTAGAATTTTAAGGTAACTATGAAAGTAAAAATAATTTATAGTATTTTTCTGTTAAGATTTTTTTAATGCTTTACATTGTATATTTATGTCAAAGATGTGTAAGACTCACTTTCTTGTACTCACAATTTATGAATGCTCTCTGGGAATAAAACTGGTTCATAAGTCTTGTAGTTATTGTAGTTAATTCATGAGACATCATGAAAACCAATATTCACAGATTTAGTGAGCTCAAAAAATAAGAAAGAAATCACTGGACTGAAATTTAGAAATTTGTTTTCTAGTCATAGCTGTCCCACAGATATAATGGCAGGATTATTTTCAATTTTCTTACCTTACTTCATTGCTCTACACCTGGCAACCACTAATTAACAGCCTCCCAGAAGTCAAATTTACAGTCCATGACTTCAGATGCTGGAAGTCTGGAAAAGAGGAAATCTGGGCTAAATAACCTTTAAGTGCTCTGTTCCAGGTTAGTATTCTATGATATGAACAATATTATACTCATATTCAGGGTTCTGAGATTAATGTACAAAGAGTTCCAAATCACAGCAAAAGAAAATTACTAAAACTTCCTATGTGAACATTGGTAAAATAACTTTTAAATCAGAAGAAGTTTTTACGCATTAATTCAGAATGTGATTCAACTGTAGAAGGAAGCTTTTAGCATTATGAAATCCTGTATTTTTAACAATGTCTTTTGCCAGTAATTATTTTCACTTTTATTATCTTGAAGACATTCATTCATTTGAAGATTTTCATGCTTTCATTTTGCATGATGTCTGATATGATCACTAATTCAAGTGTCAATGAAGTAGAAACTATCATCATAACCCCCTTGTAATCTAAAAACAAGAGGGATTGTCTTTTATGTATAAGAGTGATAAAGTTATATGGGAGTAGCTGTCCATCCTCAAGTAACTGGTCATCTTTTCGTTGATCAATCAGTATGTCCAGCTGAGAACCTAGATAACAACTAACAAGATGGGTTGCATTATAAGTCTTCCATTTACTTTTATCCATTTGCAAATATCCAGGGAATATTTTCCCTAAGCACAGAGAACTCGGTTGCAAATTGGAGCAAATGCTGACAGAGATTTGTACTTTCCAGGGTCTTTCAAAGAACAACTCAGAGCTCCGTGGCCTCCCATTTAATATCCAAAAATAAGTGTCCTGTTCAAAACATTCTGCCATTCCCCAAAGTACTTGTTGCTGGAAAGGCGGTTAAACATCACTCTTCTCCTGTCTAATTGGTATTTGTTTGTCTGTGCCACAAGAAAAATGGCCCATGGGCACATTGACAGCAGTAGCAGTACCATGGAATATACTGTAATTTTGTTTATGATTGCTTTTGTGGCACATTGTTTGTTCAGAAAGGTGTTTAATTTCCACGTGTTAGTGAAGTCATCCATGTGACACCAGTTTTAGGTTCTTGCAGAAAGGGCAAATTATCATTTACAAAGGCTTCCATCTATGTATTAGAGGGTTTTGTGGCCAAACAGTTTGTCTCTATGAGTGAAGTGTGTGAAGCTATGAGTGTGAAACTATGAGTGTGAAGCCAAAGGAACAACAGAGAAACAATAAGTTTTCAGCATTCAGGATCTTATGAGGAAAATGGCAAGGAAGGAGCAGAACCAGCCTAAGAGAGAAGCTACTAGAGCTAGAACAACCAGAAGTGCCGTAGCTTTAGAGTCATTAAAGTAATTTTTGAGTTCACATCTTGCTAGAGACTACACAGGGGACTGGACAGATTAAGTTTTCTCTGATGGACTTTAGCCCTGCTCTGAGCCCATTCCTTTTGAACCCCTCTGTCTGTAACCTTTGGAATGGAAATGCCAACTTGTGCAATTGCAAGTTGGAAGTACCTAACTTTTTTTCATTTGTACATGAGATCATTGCCAAGATTTTGCTTTAAATTTCAGAGCTTTGGATTTTGGAGCTTTCAGCATTTTTGTAACTATTAGTTGACTTTGGCAAATGTTGAAGCATTTTGTGCTTTTTGCTAAAAGGGACATGATGAGTCCTGTGGGGGCACACGAGGAATGTTACATTTATACAGCTATCTCTCAAAGCCTCATGCACTATTATACAGGGCTTTTTACAGACATAGATGAAGCAAGGGTTTCTTATTGATGCTTTAAGCTAAGCTAATATTAAAGGAGTTGCAATTAAAGGTGAATGATTGCTGGATCAGTCCACTAATTGCATTGACACAACCATATTCCAGCAGTCTGAATAAGATAAAAAGATCTGAAAGAGGTCTGTGTTTCTCATTTGTATGTATTTGTGCTCTTTTTTACACTCTGAATTTATGCTTCTCTGCCATGTACCAGTCTGCCTTGAATCACTTCAATTATGCAGAGAAAATCCTAGAAATTATAAGCTAAATAAACTTTTTCTCTGTTATCTTTGATCCTTTGTATTCTCTCAATTATTAGAGAAAAGGAACTAAGATAAATCCGTTGCAGCATATATTTTAATTCCACATTTGCTTTATATTTCTGTTCTAAGGCATATTTTACTTTTCTTTGAATTGTTGCTTCTGTTTTGTATATTCTGGAATACTTACACAGATGGTCTGGTGTTCATGAATTCAAAAACTGTCACTTGTCATATATTGTACTCATTTCCACATCCATCTTAAACTGTAGTTGAGAAGGATGTAGTAGTCTGCATGGGTACTTTATATTAAGGTTTTAAAGGCTTCACTCTAACTTAAGTTGGGTTTAATTGTTTGTTGAAAAATCTGCTCTAATTTTAATGGGCTTAACTTCCTAAGTTATTATTTGTTATATTGTGACGAGTTTTACAATTCTTCCCTTAAGTTGGACTTCTGCAATTATATCTTTTTTCAAACTAGTTGTCATGTAAACATCACTTACTTTGATACTTTGTCTCATCTCTTACTTAGAAAATTTCTAAGCTGATTTCTATAAATTAATTACTTATTCCAAGTGCACTTTTCTTTAATTTACTACTCCCATTTGCTTTACATTACAGATTAGTATCATCTAGTAAGTTTTGGATGAATAGTTTTTACAGCTCCAATGCATTTGAGATATATTATGTCACTGAATATTTTATGGAAGACCACTGGGAAGGCTGTCCCTGAAAGAAGATCATTTGTCTCCATT
The DNA here is from genome assembly GCF_000260255.1 of Octodon degus. NCBI lineage: Eukaryota > Metazoa > Chordata > Mammalia > Rodentia > Octodontidae > Octodon > Octodon degus. The sequence goes on along the minus strand of NW_004524941.1, from coordinate 616,968 downwards.
TTGGGTACTGCTAGATTTCATTTCGTGTATTAATGTATATATATATATAGAGAGAGATGGCTGCAGTAATATTCTATCATATCAATTGTCTTTAAGCAATTAAAATGGGACTAGCCAAGAGCCAAAGCAACAGATCAGTGATATGCTGTCTATTGATCTGTACTTCCGATGATGACTTAGGCCAAAAGATGCTACACTATTTTCTGAGACTGAGCTTTGATAAAGAGCCCTTGATATCCACGCACAAAGGCCCACGTAAGAGAAAAGCCATGTTCACTGCTAATAAAAGTGCCATAGAGGTGGAATCATATGGAGCTTATAATCTGCCTCAGATTGCTTTGAATGTTCCACATGGAAATACCTGATGTAATGTTAGCTCTTCTTAATTTTGGACTTGATTTTGTCCCAGTACTTTGTATTCTGTTGTTTGTACCTATCAGAGTGGTAATGTTTATCTTGTGCCACTGAATGTTTAAAGTGTTTAACTTTTCATTTGTACAGTGGCTCACACCTAAGAGTTGGCCTCAGACCTTGGAGGAAATTTGGATGTGGACTTTTTATCAATGCTGAAATATTAAGTCTTTGGTAACTCTTAGAGATGGACTAAAATGCCTTATGCATAAAGGAAAGTACATGAGTTTGTAGGGGGTGCAAGAAGAGGAATGTTATGGTTTGTGCCTAGTTGTCCTCCCAAATGCTAATGCAGTCTTTGGAGCATATGATAGATTTTGTGATTAATTCATGATCCAGTGCTGGAATTACAGCTATGAGTACTACACCTGTCCTTCAGCAGATAGCCCGAATACAATATAAAGAAGTGAAAGAGGCTTGCTATCTGCCACAGCTGCTACACATCCCTTTGTGATTTGCTGTTTTCCACTACTATGAGCTGTCGCACTCTAACATGAGACACTCAGCCTTAGACCCAGTGGTGTATGGACTGAAACCTGCACTAGCTGTGAGCTAAATAAATATTTCTGTCCTCAATTTTGCATGTTTGACACTTTGTTCCATAACTTTATTGAAAATCAATAATTACATAGAATATTTAAAATTATAGACAAATATTGAAATATGAAAGACATAAGATGTTGACAGAATGAATTTTAGGGAAATCTTTCTGAAATGAATACACAGCATGAGATTAATAATAGATTCCACATTGTAAATAAATTATTTACAAAATTAAATGAATAAAACAATTGATTTGATCCAGAGCATAGGGCCGGCGTCTAAATGAGACCAACCAGGGCCTGTCGGATCCTCACTCGACCCAGGACACAGGCCCGGTGTGTGAGTGAGACTGTCTGGGGCCCACCTGATCCTCATACAACCCAGAGACCAGGCCCGCTGGACCCTCATTTGACCCAGAGTGCAGGCGAGGTGTGTGAGTGAAAAGACCTGGGGTCAACTAGATCCTCATTTCACCCACAGTCCAGTCAAAGTATGGAACCTGCAGCAGAACTCCTTCAAAGAGGCTAAAAGCAAGACCCACCCAACTGACTCAGGAAGAGAACATATTGCCAGATTGGCACAGAGGTTTCAACTTCATGGGCTGCAACAGGAAGAAGTGGAGGACAAAAATCACATCCAAGGCACACTCACTTGGACAAGTTTGAAATTGGTAGATTTAGACCTGGCGCTTAGGTAATAACTCTATCTAAGCTCTACAACAAAGGTCAGAAGACAGTGCTGCAGAAAATGACAAAGAGAAGGCACAAAAGACAGTCTCAGGCACTGAGCCCACCCTGAAAAAATGCAGAAGATGCTATCATAGAACAAATTGGAAATCATACACCTAAAAGCTCTGAAATAATAGCATCTGAAGTAAAGAAAAAAATGTAGAAAGGTATAGAGAAAATCAGATCTGATATAATTTCTGAAGTAAGAAAAGAAATAATAACTGTACTAAAAGAAGTACTAAGTGCTTCTAAAGAAGACACTCATAAAAACATTAGAGTTGAATATAAAAATGATGGAATCCTTGAATAAACAATTAGGAAAAAATAGAATGCATGAAACAGATCCAAAGTGATGTACAGGATTTTAAAACCTCAATCACAAACTAGCAAAACCATTTGCATGAAAGTGAAACTAGAATTTCAGACCTTAAAGACAACATTGCAGCTATTGAAAATGTAAGAAAAGATTTCTTAAAAACAAGAAGGATGCAGGAAAATATAATTCAATACCTGCAAGATGATGCAAAAATGAACAACATGAGACTAATAGGCATCAGGAGAAGGAAGGAGTCAATTCAAATGATATAAAAGAATATGAATGGAAGTAATAGCAGAAAACTTCGCAAATATGGGGAAATTATCTGACATTCAGTAACCTAAGCATATAGAGCTCTAAGTAACATCAACCCAATTAAAACCACAACCAGACATATAATAATCAAGGTCCCAGAAATTCAGCACAGGAACAGTATACTAAAAGCAGCTAAAGAAAAGAAACAGATCACATTTAAAGGAAAATATACCAGGATAATGGTGAAATTCTGTTCACCAACCATCAAGGCAAGAAGAGCATGGAGCAAAGTACTTCAAGTTTTTCAAGAAAACAAAGTGCAACCCAGAGTGATATACTCTGCAAAACTCTCTTTCAAGTATAATGGAGAAGTGAAATACTTTCATGACAAACAACAACTTAAGAATTTCATGATGACAAAGACAAACCTACAGACTACTAAAAGATTTTCTAGAGAGGGAGCAAAATAACCACAACTCCACGAATGAGAATGGAAGGAACTCACCAAATAAGGCAAACAATTAAATACGGGTGGAAAAAATGGTAAATAAAAGCAGTCTTTCAATTATTGTTTTGTACACAGTAGCAAAATATTTCCATTAACATGCTCTACAAATTGACTTCTCCTGTACCTTATGGGGCATGATTATATCCATATCTACAAGTTGGATATCAAGGAAATAGCAGTAGTTCAGTCCCACAAGTGACACCTGGCCATGAGTAAGTGTCATGGACACTGTCCATGTCCAAACCTACTAGAAATTTGTGCAATATTATATCCCTAAACTTTTAAAAGTGGTGGTAATATATTTGCCATTCCAGTGTCTATGCTGTGTTTTAATCTTTGTAATTCTTTATTACCATGAAAACTTTTTCTTAGGTGAATTGTTTTGAAAATTTTAATTAATACTTAATTTTTGAATATTGTTTAATATTAATTTTGTTTTAAGATATATACTCTATCTTTTACTTACAAACTACTTAGAAGGTATGATATTTGATCCTAGGAGTAGAAACTTTAAAAAGTATATATCCATTTTCCATTGACTTTATATTACTTCTTCCTTGTCTTTTACACACACACACACACACACACACACACACACACAAAATGAGTATAGAACCCCACACAAGATTGATACTGTTTTGTAGAAATTTTAAGTGATCTTTTAAATGGGTTCATCTAATACATTTGGCATAGCCATCCATAACTACCATTTTGAGAGCTCTTTATTCTTTATCCAGGATCATACAGCAACTTCTCTTGCTTTTGTATTATGCTAATTGATATTTTCTATATGCTAGGTCTACAGTTATTAGAATATTTCTAGTTAGTGTTTATCAATAAAACTTTGAAAAAAAGAATATTTCCAGTTTGTATAAGTGCAAAATATATTTCTTTTAGTTCTCAAAGGTATGTTTCCTAAGTATAAAATTCAATGAGAACAGATTTTTAAAATTTTTTCCATAATTTTATTGAGAAACAAATAGCAATGAGACAGCTTCAAAACAAATTGTTAGGACAGTTTCAGTAATTAACACACTGCATACATTCTTCCTCATGGTTAATTGCTATACAAGATGCGGACTTGAAATTCTGCTTACAAACACCATTAGAACAAATCCCTTTATTCATTAAGAGAACGTAACTATATATTTATGCTAACCACTTTGAATACACAGATACAAAATGGACATTCATCTGTATCCCCTTTTTTTTGTTAAGTTCCATCATTCAAATATTATAGGTGTGTAAACTCAGAAAAATATTCTAAAAGAGTTCAGTAGTCCATAATAATATTGGGTCTTCTGCTTCACAGGCAATGTCAGAAATTATTGACCTGAGTCCCCTAGAGCTCAACATAACAACATGGCTTTACTTCTTATATTTCGTTTTTATACTTTTCTGCTGGATGGTTAAGACAAAGGTAAAGCAGGACCTATGCAACAAGAGTTATAGCTTTTGGGTCTGATAAAGTCAGTGAAATCCCCTCAGGATTTATCCTGAACTGATATTTTTATTTTTCTTTCAGTTCTTTGAATGAATTAGTCTAGCTTCTTACCAAAATGCTTTTTCTTTTCCAATGTGGAATAAAATGCTATTTAATTGTATTCTTCCATAGATAATT
>NW_004524941.1:609891-612486 GCF_000260255.1 Octodon degus | reverse complement strand
AATTTCATTTTTGTGTATCTTGGCATGATTTCATTCATATTTCTTGTGCAAAAGTTACGTTTTTCTTTGAAATGTGGTGCTACAATTTCAACTAAATTTAGAAATTTAAAACATTTAAATATTTATTTCCTATCCCTTTCTATGTTGAGAATTCTAATTTCATGAATATAAGTTTCATGATTTTTGGCATAGAATAAACTATTATATGACTGATCTGTAACTAGTATATGACTCTTTCCTCTTCATGTTTATTTCAGACAATTGTTACTGTTATATTCATTTAAGTTGGTAAATAATTTATGTACAATATGCAACGTATTGCTAATCTCATGCTATGTATTCATTTCATAAATATTTCTCTAAAATTCTATCTGTCTACATCTTTTTTTTTTTTTTTTTGGTACTGGGGATTGAACTCAGGAACCTGCACTTGTTAGGCAAGTGCTTATTTTAATGAGCTATCTCCACAGCTTTCTGTCTACATCTTATACCTTTCATATTTCAATATTTGCCCACAATTTCTTATGTGCTATATGATCATTGATTTTCAATAAAGTTAATGAGAAAAAAATTTGAAAAATAAATGTTATGTTTTTACATTGAAATCTCCAATCTTTTGTGCAAGCATAAACATCATTTCCTCTGTCTTTTATATATAGTGAGTTTCTATCAAAAGTCCATTTTTAACACTCATTTCCACTAATCCTTTCTTTACAAATTTAACCTCTACTATCCTGGGTATTTTCCCTGTTCTTTATAGTGTCTTCTTACTATTTTAAATACTACACATTTGTTAATCTGTGAAGTGCAATATAATGTTTACATTATTGGTTGTAATTTATGTCTCTACAGTAGTCCAAACACTAAGCAGTATTATGACTTTGGAATATGGATTGTGCCATGGAGTCATCATCTGTAAAATGTTTCTTAAATAATATCTTCTTGCTGTCACGTTGTAGAAAATTGCTGCAAGGAATATCTTCCATTGAACAATGTTAGACCAGCAAAATAGCTCAGCAGAATAAAGAGCCTGCTGAGGCAAGGTTAGGCAAGCTATGGGACCACTGTTCTATTCCTGGCACCACATGATGCACCAGACCCACTCCCCAGAATGTGCTGAATGGGTCACTGAATCCAAGCTGGGTGGTACATGCCTGTAATCTGAGTCCTGGGGAGATGAGCTGCATAGTGAGATCCTCTAACAAACACATAAAAAATAAAAATTTCCAATGAACTCAAAAGTTATTTCTGAAAAAATAAACCTAAAGATATTCAGAATTTCACTAATATACAAGATAATACTGTACAATCAGTGGAAAGACTTCAGATTAGACAGTATTTCTATTAGCCACTGTGTAGAAAGCAGTGTGATTTGGTATGCAAAATGTAAGGAGAGAAAAATAATGATGACATGAATCCTGCACAGCTGCATATACAGAAATCACTTCCTTGAAGAAAATGGAATACAAGAAATCTAAGGCCTATGAAGTTTGCTGACTTTACCAGGATCTCATTAGTCAACACCACTGCTTTGAGATTTTGTTTAGAAGGCTGGAACTTTGGTATTTGAGGATGAAACTAAAAGGATATACTGTCTGATTCCAATTGTAGCTTGATATAGATTAGTGCTTAAAACATTTGCCTGAGTATGGGCCTAGAACTCAAGGGGTAATATTCATATGAGGACCCTAATAAGTGAGTTGCACCTTTTTTGTTTAGCAGCATGTGATCACCCTTATTGCAATTTAGAGATGGGCAGTTTGGAGATGTTGCTTTTAAGAAAGAAATAACTCCACTGATTCATGATACAATGATTTATTGTGACAGGAAATTATGAATGTTCTGTTTGAATTTTTCAGGATTCTTGCTTCTGAATACTATTAAGGAAGGCACTGCTGTCTGTTTAATGACTCAACGAACATGTTTGTTGAAATATGTTAGAAATAGGAAAATTATATCTAATATTGAGACTAATTTAATTGATCTTATTTCTCTGATGTTGAATTAGAAAGGTTAATGCAAAGTTCTGACAAGCCATCAAGGCAAGGACTTGTGATCATCCTGAGTTAGAGTTGGTGGATTTGGGATCACCCAGATTGTTACACAACCCAGTGGACAAGAAAAACTGAAAGAAAGTGAATGGGTACAGTTTCAAGCACAAGCATGGTTATTTCTCATCTGGACTTTAGACATTTGCTCCCAATTAATGAACTGGCCAAAAAGCAAACATAAACCAGTACCCTCAAAATATGATAAAGTTATAAAAGTGAAAGCACATTGATATGAATCAGCTTTCACAAAATTTGAGAAAAATGTAAATCAATTTTCAGTGTTCACAGTGTTTTGTGAAAATTTGTTTGTATTTTTTAAGTATGTATACATTAATTAAGAATTACAGGATGGTAACCAGGGAGATAGCTCAGTAGATAAGTGCTCGCCTGGCAAGTGCAAGGACTTGAGTTCAATTCCTGGTTCTGAAAGAAAAAAGAAAAGAAAAAGAAAAAAGATGTGCCTAAGGAGAGTCACATGGGGAGAAGACACTCTCTCAGGCTTTCACAGAGAGCACATAGGCCAAGCATTGGCCGTGACTCATCC
>NW_004524941.1:575048-602436 GCF_000260255.1 Octodon degus | reverse complement strand
AGTGATAAATAATGACATTCACCATTCCTTACCATATACTTGGTCCACATATTAGGCTAATGTATTAGTGCAGCTATTAAATGATTAATTTCATGCAAAGCAAACTGTTAAAATCAAAACATAATCTCAAATTCTAAATTTTCATTGTGGGCAGAATATTGAAATTTATTATCAATCATGATTACTCACTGTACTCTGACTTTAAAAATTAAATAATTAACTCTAACTCAATAAATATTTATTGAAGTTAAGAATTTCACAAAATTGTATATCTTTTGATATTTATTTTATTTTACTTACAAATATTTTTATCAGATGTAACATTTTATATTAGAAAGTAAAAGGGTCATTCTATTGATCTGTCTTTTGAAGTTTAATGGGCCAAATCCATGACTCACTGGTAGGGCACCTAAGAATATTTCTTGAAAAAAAAAATGGAAAATAGATTGTGATTATCTATATATGATCAATAAAAATGGATTTAGAGCTTTCATATTGTGATGCATTATTACTGTATAAATTCATATTTGATTCCTACAACATTTGCCAAGCTAAAGAGCTGATTTTTAGTACACAAGAACATCATCATTCCTACTCTCATACACTGATCTACTGTGATGGTGGTTCTATGTTTGTATGACCCATGGAAAAGTAGGAGTTTGACTCTTGTGAGTTCTATCCACTCATCAAATTCCATGGACACTAAGCTTCCCAAGGATTCCAAGCACAATTATCATGTCAATCAAAGGTAAATTTTAAATGGAACTATGGGTAGGGTATATTTAGAATTAATAACTCCCTGGTAAAACAGCAAAGGAAAGCTCAAATGAAGACATTTCCTGTTGAAACCTTGAGTTTCTCTCTAATAAACAGAAAAACTCGCAGTATATGAATGTAACTTTAAAAAAATTGTTATCATTTGCCATATTTAATGTGGACACAAACAAAAGAGGATACTTGAAAATAAGATGAAGATGGGTTCTCAGTGAGCTCCTTAGGGCAGGAATTAATATTTTGCCCAATTTAGCACTTTGCCAATCTTATATCTACTGCCTCTTCATCCTCTTTTCTTTTTTAGTAAACTTTTGATAGAAAAATAAACAACACTTTGTGACCAGCAGTAGAGCACTTGCTACACAGGCTAGCAGGAACCCAATCACCTCCAAAGAGTGGTACTGGAACCAGGAGAGGTCTTGGGCTGCAATACGCAGGTGCTTAGCACCTTTGTGGCACATGACAAACTCGATCCAGAAGACTGCTCGGTCCAGGGGCTTCACTGGCTGTTCATGGTGAATTCTTGATAACCTCATGGCATTCTCTTTATAGCTAGAGAAAAGAAAGAAAAATGTATTGTTTAGATTGAATGCAAGAAATGTTCCTCTTTCCCTGCAGGCTCTACAACATTTGTTGTTGTTTGATTTCTTTATGATACCATTCTTTCTGGTGTGAGATGATATCTTAGTGTTGTTTTAATTTGCATTTCATGATTGGCTAGTGATGTGGAGCATTTTTTCATGTATTTATTTGTTGGTTGTACTTCTTCCTCTGAGAAGTATGTGTTCATCTCAGCTGCCAATTTCTGGATTGGATCTTTAAATTTTGAGGCCCTGATTTTTTTAGTTCTTTATAAATTCTAGATAGAAGTCCTTTGTCTGGGTGCTTATTAGTTAAGATTTTTTTCTCAAAGTTGTGGGTTGTCTTTTCACTCTGTTGGTTATTTCTTCTGACATGAAAAACTTTCAATAAGAAAAGTTCCCATTTGTTCTTTCTAAAATTTCACTTGCAGTTTGAATTTTGTTCATGAATTGTTTGCCTACACCATGTCTTCAAGATTTACACCTACTTTCTCTTCCAGGAGATTTAGTGTTTCTGTTTTAATGTTTTAGACCTTTAATCCATTTTGACTTTAATTTAATGCGTGGTGATAGACCTGGGTCAAGTTTTTGTTTTAGGCATTCAGAGTGGCTGGTTTTCCAGCACCATTTGTTAAAGAGGCTACCTTTCTTCCAGTAAACATGTTTGGACCCTTTGTCAAAGTCAAAATGGCTGAGTGTGCTTGTAGTTGCACCTGCGTCTTCTAACCTATTACATTGATCCTTAGGTTTTTTTTTTTTTTTCAAGTACCATGCTGGTGGTATCACAGTAGCTTTCTGTGTAGGTGGGAATAGACTTCAGTGTCTGAAGCAAACAAGCTACCTTAGTCCTGAGATAAATAGCACTTGGGAGACTGTAAACTGGTAGATCAGTCTGATCGAGTGGTGAGAAACTGAATACCTTGTAGACCCTTCTCTAAAAATGTAAAAATAAATAAATAAATAAAATAAGAAACATATGGAGATTTAAAACAGGGCAACATATATTTATGCTATTCAACTGATTTATCAAATATAATTTTGTCATTTATTCTATCAAATGTAATGTTAGACCATAACCTTTTAACTTTAGATTCCTTGATTTTTTTATAATCATTTCTTCTTCCCATCATCTGTTCATCCGTCTTTCCTCCCTTTTCTCTTCATTTTTGTCTATATTCCTACATCCTTGCCTCCTTTCTTTCTTCTCTGTATTATCTCTATTTTTTTCTCTGTTATTCTTGTCTCCTATATTACTGTCTTTCTTCCTTTTTTCCCTTCTGTATCTCTCCTTCATTTACTTTAGCAGGGCATAATTATTTACTTTGCTTACAGCCTATTTTTATGATGTATTTATTCAAATTTTGATGAACATTCACACAGACATTTTCCTTGGGGACAAAAGACATCCTTTCCTTTCAGTACAAAACACAGAACACTCCAAAATAACAAATATAAAAAGATATTCTCAATTTTAACACATTTAGAATATGTCACTTACTCAGTATATAGAATTTAAGTACTCTGTGAATGGAATGAGTGGTAGAGTATAAATTTAGGATAATTAAATAGCTTAAAGAAGAGACAGGATGCTATTTGACAATTATAATTTCAATTGTTAACCTCAGAATATTCAATTTTGAAAGAATAGGTAAATCTAGATTTCTGCTTTGCAATAAACTTTGAATTTGATTGAATATAATACTGAAGAATTTAGAATTATTTTTGAGCATTTATCCTTTCCTTGATGTATAATTTCTTTCTTATCCTGGACCACAATGGTAACATCCTTCAGAGGACTAAGCATTTGTTAGTGCAAGTAAATATATTTTGAATATTTTGCATTTTTATTCCATTAAACACAAGTGAAACCAAAAGTATTTTCCACAGTAACACAACGTGACAATGATTAAGGTGGCAGACAATGATATGTGACTAAGCTGTCCAATTTGGTGCTCTGCACAATCCTACTTAAGCTTGTGTGAGCTGTATACAAAGAGCAGAGAGTATCACTTCCCCCAGGGAAGAGTGTGACTTGTTCTGGTCTCTCTCCAGAGAGTGAAAAAGTGCTGAGCAGGATGAGAGGGTGTACTGACCTTCTGTGGAATCTGTGCAAGGGCTGAGGCAATGAGATTGGCTTTTTCCTTTGTGAGGTTTTTCACCACTGTGCCCAGAGAAAACACCACAATACCTTCTTCACAGGAACTCTGGACAAATTCTTCCATTTCCTGCAGAGACGAATTCTTTTCATTAAAATGTGCAGCATTTGGGAGGATAAAGTGAAAAGAAGTGTAAGAGAAATGGTTAGACTGTGTTGTAGCTTGTGTCTGTATATTTCCCTAAGCCTCATGCACTTAGAAGTTGAGCTTTCAGAGCTGGATGGATCTAGGGTGTGTATTACTGTGAATAAGGTTGCCCCCGGTCTGGGTGTGGGTTGAAGTGCAGAAAGGAATGTATATATGCCTGAATGACACATAAAGCATTAGTTTTAAAGACAGGCTTCTGTTGCTTCTGCTTCTTCCACTAGTTTGCTGTTTCTGCTGCTGATTTTGTTTGGTCCTTTCTGCTTTTAGCAAGCCCTACCCTGCTTTCTACTGCTTTATAACTGTGATGATGTTTTGCAATGCTACCCTACCTTAGAGCCAACCCATAATGGATTATCTAGTGTTTCTTCTGCAAATTTAAACAAATCAAATTTGGACTTCCTTGTCAGGACTCAACCTCAGTAGAGCAAACAGGAAATGAAAAATTGTCAGAACTGTTTTGGAAGGATAGTTTCTTTAACTGCTACTTGGGCTCAGATACATTTTATGTTTTGTATCTTTTTTTGTATTTAGTATATGGTCTACACAGTCTACATGGTCTCACTACACAGATTGGATTCATAGTGAGCCTCCTGTTTTCAACCTCCCAAGTTCTGGGATTATAGGATTGCATCACCATACCCAGCCTCATTTGCTGTCTCAGCATGCCCAGGGAGAGAGGAGAGCATGACAGGCTAGGGATTAAAACCCTGGCCCCTGGGTCTGCCTAAGCAGGTGACTAAATCTACTGATCTATCTGTCTTCCCCTTTGTTTTGTATCATTTTGAACTGTCCCTGTTGTTGCAGTGCATATATACCAATAGAGAGTGTCTTGAAAAAATAAAAGGTATGGTATGGAAAAAAATACAATCACTAAATTGAAAGAAAAACTCCAGCTGCTGGATCATGGCAGTCTGAATTCTGGGCTTGGGGAATCTTGGTCATGTGATAGGATGGTGCAAAACTTTTGAAGTTTGAACACAGTGAGAGAAGTATAATCAGGTGGATTTTAAGGTTCAAGATGATCTGATTGGAATGTTCCCAAGATCCTGGAACTGTTGCCTCTCAAGGAAACAAAGTTCTGGCAGGATAAAAAAGACAAATTCAATAAAGATGTAGAATTTATAAAAAGAGTCCACTATGACCCCATAGTCTCCTTGATCAGAAAAATTGGGACAACACTGAGTCACAAGATGTTACAGTACAGGTTCACTTATGTCCTAAGTCCTCACTGACCTTGAAGGTCTATGGTCAAAATGTTGACTATCCTTGTAACCCTTCTTCTTCTCTAATTTTTTATTTGCAAACTTAAGTTGTTAACCATCCAGAAGAGAAGATAATAACATTATTATCCTAAAACAGGACAGTTAGTTTAACATTACTGTCTGTCTGAATATCAAATGCTTTAGACATAACAAGGAACAGGTATTTCCCAACACTCATTGATATTCTAAACTTTAAATCCCTATAAAATGTGAAAAAAAACCAATTGTAGATTGTTACACAGAAATGTAGTTGCCAAACCATGCACAACATTGTAGCAGGACAATTCTATGACTTTTTTCTTGTCTTTTGTTTCTTTATTACATTTTTATAAACAAATATTTACTTGAGAAAGAGCATAGCAATAATTGATATGACATTAGAAGCAGTACATATTTAGAAGACCAGAATGATAGGTATTCCAGGCATGGTTTTAGTATTGCCTATTGCAATCCTCAGTATAGTAGCTTTATTCACAGACATCAGCATATATAGTTAGTCAGGTTGAGAATTCTGACAATTAACTGCTACTTTCACAAACCTGATGGAGATTCTAGGACCGCTGCCTTAACCATCTTACATATAAATGTATGGTTTTGCCCCTGCCATGTTTCCTAATTTTTCTCCTTGCTCTCTATTTGTTGTTTAAACCTTAAGTTCTTGCTTTCCATTTAGCTGTGTTATACTTTTCAATTTTTATTTCTTCTTTTGAGTTCTTACACTAGGTAGACTATGTGATTTATATGCATGTGAGTCTTATTTATTTCACTTATGAGTACATCTTCAAGTTGCATCCACTTATATATGAAGGCTTCAAGTTTATTATTCTTTAGAGCTGAGTAATACTCCATTGTATACAAAAAGATCAACAATGTATAGTGTGCCTAAGGAGAGTCACCAAGAGAGAAAACATTCAGTCACACTTTTACAGAAAGCAAACTGGTCAAATAATGGCCATGAGGCATCCAGATGGCTGACACTGACAAAAGAACTACAAGCTATTGTACATGATTTCAGGGTTCCTGAGGGAATTTCATGAACCATGTCAGATAAAAAAGATACATTTTTAGTTTCCTGGGTCTTGCTTTAACTTAGTCTTAACCATCCAGCAGAAAAGTACAACAAAGAGGTATAAAAATTAAAGCCATATTAATATACTGAGATGTAAAAGGCTGAAGTCAACAACTTCTGACATTGCCAGTTCTGCTGATAACCCACTACTAATATGGACTACTGGACTATATTGGGTTATTTTGCTGAATTCAAGAACGTACAATATTTGAATGGCAATGGAACACCCATCACTGACAAAACAAACAAAACTATGGGCATATAAGTGAAAGACCATTTTGTACTGAAAAAATGTATATATATATATATATATATATATATATATATTTGTATATACAAAATTGTTAGGCTAGTTATAAAGCTATTTTCTCTTAGTTCAGTGAGAAGAAAGATTTGTACTAATAGTGTTTATACATGATATCATTTCTGCATCTTGTACTCTGAATAAATACTACAAAGACAACAATATGCCATGCATTAATTATTCTAACTTTCCTAATAACATGCTTTGAAACTGCCCTATTACTTTTTCTTTCTCATGAAAATTAATAAAACGATGAGTGTGGGAACTCCCACCTATTCCTCACTTCCAAGTCCCCTCTCCAGCCAGATTTCAAGTCTGGAGTGAGTGTGGGAACTTCTGCCAGCTCAACAAACCCAATACCCCAGGCCCTGCACCAGGCCTCCTTTGGAGCCTTGCAGTAGAACTTCCTGCAGAGACAGTAGGAGCCAGATCCACCCAGCTAATCCAGAAGCTGAATATCTTTCCAGAGTGGTACACCTGATTCACCTCTCTTAGCTACAGCAGGAAAAAACTGAGCAGATCAGGCAAACCAAAGAAAGGAACATCTAACCAAGTTCAAAGCTGGTAGATCCAGACCTGGTAAGCTGAGACACTTTGCAGGATCCAGATCTATGAAAGTGTCCTCTTTTTTACTCTTGAGCTACAAAGGTGTCAACAGGTCACCAGGTGAATGAATCTGCATGGAGACCGCAGGTACATCAATGGAAAGGGATCAGATAGAATTTAGGGAAGCTAACTTAAATACAAATTCTCAATTTAATATCTGCTTAGGTGCACATAGTATTTGCTCTTTCTGTCTCAAATACAAACCCATTAGTTACAATAGTTTGTCACATGCTAAGTTTCTATCCATTATTAGTGTTCCTAATTGTAGTACTGTAAATATAAAACAAAAACTGACTTAACCATATAATCTCTTGGGAAAGAATTTTGGTAGGTGCTAATATTATAACTGCACCAAAGATCTACACCAAAATCGGAGGACAGTGCTATTCAAAATGACAGTGAGAAGGTGCAAAATGCAATCTCAGATCCTGAACCCACACAGAGCAAAGGCAGGAGACTCAAGCACAGAAGGAATTGAGAATCACACAGCTGAAATATATGAATTAATAGAGTCAGAAGTAAGGAAACAACTGCAGAAAGGTATAGAGGAAATCAGATCAGAAATAACCTATGAAATAAAAAAGAAAGGATAACTATAATAAAAGAATTAATAACTGTTCTAAAGAAGAAACTGATGAAAAGTTAGAGGAGTAAAGAAACATGATGGAAGCTTTGATTGAATGAAAAATATAGGAAAGAAATAGATCACATGAATTAGAGTCACAGAGATACAGAGGAATTTAAAATCTCAATCACAACCTGGAAAAGCCATTTGAGTGAGAGTGAAGGTAGAGTTTCAGATCATGAAGACAACATCACAGCTAGTGAAAAGATAAGATCTCTTAAAAAGAACTAGGAGGCAGGAAAAAATAATTCATCTTCTCTAAGACCATGCAAAGATGAATAATGTGAGACTAATAGACATCAGTGACAAAGAATAATTCAATACAAATGATATAAAAAGTATATGGGCAGAAGCAATAACAGAAATTTTCCAAAATATGGGGGGAAAATCTGACATTGAAGCAACAGAAGCATATAGAGCTCAAAATAGCATCAACTCAATTAAAAACACAGCCAGACATATAATAGTCAGCATCCCAAAATGCAGCACATGAAAAATATACTAAAATCAGATTCAAAAAAGAAACACGTCACATTTAAAAGAAAACCAATCAGAATAAAGGCAGATTTCTCTTCACAAACTATGAAGTCAAGAAGAGCACGGAGCAGATTACTTCTAATGTCTATGAAAACAAATCCCAGCCCAGACTACTATATGCCACAAAATTCTTTTTCAAGTTTGATGGAGAAGTTAAATACTTCCACAACAAGGAAAAATTAAATGATTTCATGATGACAAAGTCAACACAATACAGACTATTAAAGATATTCTAGAGAAGGACCAAAATTAACAGAACTCTGTGAATGAGAACAGAAAGAAACCAGCAAATAGAGCAAAAAATTAGGCAGGAGAAAAAGGGATAAGCAACAGTAGGTAAATAGCATGTCAATCATAAGTCAATACATCTCACTTATAACCATCAGTGTAAAAGTACTCAATTCACCAATTAAAAGAAATAGACGGGCACAGTGGATTAGGAAGCAAAATCCAACGATCTGCTGTATACAAGACACATACTGAACTCATAAAGAAATCCATAGGCTGAAACTCAAAGGGTGGAAAATAATATTACATATCCCAGCACCTCAGAAAAAAGCAGGGGTAGCAATCCTGTTCTCAGACAGTGTCAGCTTCAGAACAAGAATGATTAAACGAAATAAAGATAGTCATTACATACTGACTAGAGAAAAAAATCAAACAGAAAGAGGTAACATACATCAATATGTATGCACCAAACATGGGAGCACCCAACTATATAAGACAAATCTTTATTGATATGAGAAATCTAATATCCAATACCACAATATTAAGAGGACACTTTACCACCCCTTATCACAAAAAGATAGAAAAAAGGTAATAAAATTAGAAAACAAGTAGTAGAACTCAACCAAAACTTGGAATAAATGGACTTGGTGGACATATACAGAGTGTTCCACACAGCCACAGCTGAATAAACAATATTTTCAGCTGTACATGGGACTTTTTCTAAAATGGACAACATACTAGTCCATAGGTCATGCTTAAGTTTATAAAAGAAAGCAGAAATTATAATATATATCCTATGCATATTATCTGACCAGACTATAAAGAAACAAAATAAATGACAAAAGAAACCATAAAAATGCCACAATTTACATGGAAATTAAATAACATCCTCCACAGCATCAATGAGTCACAGATGAAATTAAATGAGAATTTAAATAATATCTAAAATTCAATGAAAATTCAATCACAACTTATTGGAATTTATGGGATGCAATTAAAGCAGCTCTTAGAGGAAAATTTACAGTTGGTAACTCACAATTTAGGAAAGCAGAACAAGACCCTTTAACGCTGTAACTCAAAAGTCTAGTAAAGGAACAGCAAATCAGACCCAAAGCCCAAAGATGATAGAAAATTATAAAGATTAGAGCAGAAATTAATTCAATCGAGACAAAGAAAACAATTCAAAGATTAAGAATCAAAAAGCTGGTTCTTTCAAACACTAAATAAAGTTGATAAGCCTATAGCTGACCTCATCATAAAGAGGGGGGAAAAACCCTCAAATACAAGCAAGAAGGAATGAAAAGAGTGAAATTACAACTGACCCAGTGAAATTCAGATGATCAAGAGCTACTTTGAGAATCCTTACTCTCACAGAATAGAAGACACAGAAGAAATGAATCGATTCCTGGAATGGTGAAAATTATCAAAATTGAATCAAGAAGATGTAAGAACTCTCAAAAACCCAATAACAGCCAATAATATACAAAATAAAAAAGCAAAAATAAAACAACTTCTAACAAGGAAAAGTCCAGATCCCAATGGATTCACAGATGAATTCTACAAGAAATTTATAGGACATAAAATCTCAATGCTCCTCAAATTCTTCAAAGAAATTGAAAAGGAAAGCAATCCTCCCAAAATCATTCCAGGAGGCAATGATTTTACTGGAGGCAAGTATTATACTGATACAAAACCAGGAAAAGACACAGTTAACAAGGACAACTGCAAGCCAATCTTCTTCATAAACATAGATACAAAAATCCTCAATAAAATCCTAGCAAATAGAATACAGCAAATCATCAAGAAGATTATGCACCACAACCAGGTAGGATTCATCCCAGGGATGCAACGATGGTTAAATATATGCAAATCTATAAAGGTAATACTCTATATCAATAGAGCCAAATCCAAACAACACAAAATCATCTCAATCAATGCATAAAATGCTTTTGACAAAGTCCAACACTCATTCATGTTCAAAGTTTTACAGAAAAGTAGTATAGTTTTCAATGTTATAAAACCATCTATGACAACTCAATGGCTGACATAATTCTAAACTGGGGAAAAATGAAAACTTTCACAATCAGATCTGGTGCAAAACAAGCATGTCCTCTATTACCACTCCTATTCAATATAGTTCTGGAATCATTAGCTAGAGCTATTAGACAAGAGAGAGAAATAAAATTAATAAAAATAGGTAAATAAAAAGTTAACACATTATTTGCAAATGACATGATACTTTACTTGGGAGACCAAAAAATCTTCACCAAGAAGCTATTAGAATTAATGCACAAATTCAGTAGCATAGCAGGTTGCAAAGTCAATACCCAAAAGTCAATAGCATTATTCCACACAGATGACAAATACACTGAGTTGAAAATTAGAGAAAAAAATGCCTTTTAAATAGCACTGTGGGAGCTGCCATCTTGGGTGCCCCCATGTATGCGCCTAATCTCAGCTGATCTACCTGAGACCCTCTGAGCGCCAGCCCTATTACCTCATGCTGCCCCATATCTGCTCTGACAAGTTAAAATAAAATATGTGAATGAAGAAAAACTCACCAAACTGAAGATACAAGTGCATATTAGTGGGAAAGGAAGTGCTCAAAGAAAGAAGGTGGTTCAAAGAACAGCCACAGCAGAGGAGAAAAAGCTTCAGTTCTCATTAAAGAAGTTAGGGGTAAAAGATATCTCTGGTATTGAAGAGTTGAATATGTTTACAAACCAGAGGACATTTATCCATTTCAACAACCCAAAAGTTCAGGCATCTCTGGCAGCAAACACTTTCACCATCACAGTCCTTGCTGAGATGAAAAAACTTAGAGAAATCCTACACAGCATCTTAAACCAGTTTGGTGCAGACAGTTTGACTAGTTTAGGGAAACTAGCTGAAGCTCTGCCCAAACCATTTGTGGATGGAGAAGCACTGCTTGCTACTGGAGAAGAGGACAATGACGAGGTTCCAAGTCTTGTGGAAAGTTTGAGGAGGCTTCTAAGAATGCAGCAAACTGAACTGTCAGCTTCTGAAAAAGATCAAACTTAGAAGAAATTACTGAAAGCTATTTTATATTATAACTGCTTTTTAAAATTGTTTTTGTTTAATGATCTGATAAAACCTAGATCTCTAATATTTTTTAAGACCAAGAGCCTTGGACACTACAGCTCTTTTCAGTTTTTGCTCACATACAATTCATTTTTGCAGCCAATTAAGATGGAGAATCCTGGGAATAAAGTTTGAAACAGAATAATGAAAAAAATAGCATCGCAGAAATTACACACTTAGGAAATAACCTAACTAAAGAAGTCAAAGATCAATTCAATTAAAATTGCAGTGCTCTGAAAAAAGAGATCACAGAGAATTTCTGAAAATGGAAAGATATTCCCTGATCCTGGATAGGAAGAACCAATATTGTGAAGATGGCCATACTCCTGTATTTGTTATACAGACATAGCACAAACCCTATCAAAATATCAACAATGTACCACACAGATCTAGAGAAATCATTCCTAAAATTTATTTGGAACCAGAAAAGACATAGACTAGCAAAGTCAGTCCTGGGAAACAAAGACAAGTCAGGAAGCATTACAATTCTTGACTTGAAACTATACTGAAAAGCTACTGTAATAAAATCATCATGTCATTGGCAACAAAATAGATCTGAGGATCAATGGAATAGAACAGAAGATGTCAAAGCTACTACAAACACACGGATCCAATTTATCTTTGACAAAGGGACCAAACATGCCTACTGGAAGAAAGATGGCCTCTTTAACAAATGTTGCTTTAAAAACTGACTCTCCACAATAAGAAAACTAAAACTGGAACCAGGTCTGTCACATGCACTAAGCTAAAATCAAAATGGATTAAAGATCTAAATGTTAAAACAGAAACACTAAATCTCTTGGAAGAGATAGTAAGAGGAACTATTGAAGACATAGGGATAGGAAAACAGTTCATGTACAAAATCAAATTGAAAGAATAACACTTGAAAGAATTAACAACTGGGACCCCCACTTATTGAGAAGTTTTTGCATGTCAAAAGAAATTACCAAAAAAGTTAAAAGACAACCCACTAATTGGGAAAATATCTTTACTAATAAGCACTCAGACAAAGATCTCTCTAGAATTTATAAAGAACTAAAAAAAATTAGGGCTGGTGAGATGGCTCAGTGGTCTAAAGCACTACTTAGAACAAGTTTAGCAAAGCACAAGGACCGCAGTTCAATCCCCCAGCACCACATGCCAGCCAGCCCTGCCCCCTGGTGGGCTGAGCTGGCCACACACACAAACATAAATAAATAAATAAATAAATAAATAAATAAATAAAATTTAAAAAAAAATTAGGGACCCAAAATTTAAAGACCCAGTCCAAAAATGGATATCAATTATCAACACACACTTTTCAGAGGAACAAATTCTAGTAGCTAATTAATACAAGGAAAAATGCTCCACATCGCTAGCCATCCATGAAATGCAAATTAAAGCAGCACTGAGATACCATCTCATCCCAAAAAGAATGACTACCATAAAGAAATCAACCAACAGCTAAAGTTGGAGAGGCTGTGGGGGAAAAGGAACACTTCTCCATAGCTGGTGGGAATGTAGACTGGTATATCCATTAAGGATGTCAGTGTGGAGACTCCCTAAAAAATTAGGACTGGAAATCCCATTCAAACCAGCTGTCCCCCTAATAGAAACTTTCCCAGAAGAACTTAAAATATTATATCATAGTGATATATGTGCACATATGTTTATAACAGCACAATTTGTGATAGCCAAATCTTGGAAGCAAACAAAATGCCCATCACCGTGAGGAATGGATAAAAAGATCTGGCATTTTTATACAATAAAGTATTATTCAGTAATAAAGAATGACAAACTCAAGCCTTCACATATAAGTAGATACCACTTGAAGATATACTCAAAGTTGAAATAAATCAGGCCCACATGTGTGAATATCATACAGTCTTCCTAGTGTACGAACACAAAACAAGAAATAAAAATTAAAAGGTGTACCACAACTTAATGAAAAGCAAGAAATTAAGGATTAAGGAATGAAGAGAGGGCTAAGAGAAAAGCTAGGAACCATGGCAGGGGCAAAACTGTACATTTATATGCACAAGATTATTAAGGCAATGATCCTTAAAGTCTCCATCAGGTTTTTGAACCTAGCAGTTAATTGGTAGAACTCTCAGCCTGACTAACTGTGTATGCTGATACCTTTGAACTAGGCAAATGCACTGAAGATAGCAATGTGTACTACTAGGGCAATGCATGGATTCTCTGTCATACTAGTCTTCTAAAAGTGTACTGCTTCTACTGTCATATCAATTACTGTTATACTCTCTCAAGTAAATGTTTGTCTAAAAAAAGGCAATAAATGAAAACAACAGGCAAGAAAAAATGTCATAAGACTGTCATGCTTCAATGTTTTAGATGATTAGACTTCTAAATTTCTGTGTAAAATTTGTAATTATTTCTATAGTTTTTACTATTTTTAATTTTTTAAAATTTTTATCTTTTTTCACATTTTGTATGGATTTAAAGTTCAGTCTATCAATGACTGATATAAAATACCTGTTCCATGTTTTGTGTAAGGCATTTGATATTCAGACAGATACTGATGTTAAGCTCAGCAGCCTACGTTTTAGGATAATAATATTATCAAACTTCTCTCCTGAAGGGTTAACCACTTATGTTTGCAGACCAAAAAATTAGAGAAAAAGAAGGGCTTCAAGGATAGACAGCATTTTGGTCCTAGCCCTTCAAGGTCCATGAGGACTCAGGACATAAGAGAACATGTACTGCAGCATCCTGTAACTCAGTGGTACTCAAAGTTTTCTGATCAAGAATATTATGTGGTCGCAGAGGAAAGAGATCGACCATGTAGAATATGCCTAAAAAGAGCATCTTGGACAGAAAGCATTCTCTCAGGCTTTCACAGAGAGCAAATTGGCCAAGCAATGATCATGACTCATCCACATGGCTCACACTGACAAAAGATCTACAAACTGCTACACAGAGCTTCACGGTAAATATTGAGGGGATTTGACTGACCTTGTGAGATACGAAAGTTACATTTTTTGCTATATAGGTTTTGCATTGTCTTGATCTTAACCATCCTGCAGAAGAGTATAAAAATGAAGTATAAAAAAAGTAAAGCCATATTAATATGCTGAGCTATAAAAGGTCAAGTCAACAATTTCTTACATTGCCAGTAATGAAGATAACCCACTACTATTATGAAGTACTGGACTGTATTGGATTACTTTGCTAAATTCCTGCACTTACAATATACGAATGGCAATGGAATACTCATCTCTGACAAAAGTAAATAAAGAATAGGGATTTAAATGAATGACCATTTTGAGGTGAAAAATATATATATATATATTTGTATATACAAAATTGTTAGCATAGTTATAAAGCTATTTTCTCTTAGTTCAATAAGAAGAAATTTTTGAAATAATAGTGTTTAGACAAGCTATCATATCTGCATCTTCTACTTAGAATAACTACTACAAAGACAGCAATGCACAGTGTATTAATTATTGTAACTGTTCTACTAACCTGTTTCAAAACTATCTCATTGCTACTTCTTTCTCAATAAAATTAACTTAAAATAAAAACTAAAAAAAATATATAAATGAAAAAATCCAACAGAAATGCCTGAAAACAGAATAACAATAAATCAAACATACAGTGAATTGCAAGTCTTAGCACTAGGCAGGATTCAGAAGAAAGGGTATCAGGATTTGAAGACAAGGTAGATTAAGAAAGTATTGATACATGAAAATAAAACAAAAACCATGTAAATGAAGCCTCAGAGATCCTAGACAGCCTTAAAGAACAAATGTAAGGACAATAGGCCTTGAGATTGGTGTCAAAATATGAGGTAATGATATACAAAAATCTACTCAGTCATATAACTGTGCAAAATTACTCCACACAAGGAATGAGACATTTTCTGATGTTGTTAATAATTGCACATAATGAATATAGTCTTAATTCACCAATAAAAAAGGCACATACTGGCAAATAGAGTCAAAAGCAAGATCCGTTTACATGTGCCTTTCAAGAGACAAACCTCACCTGTGGCAATAAATGAACTGATAGAAAACAAAAACAAAGAAACAAAAAGAGTAATCCGTGAAGGATCTGGAGCCTGAAGATTGAGAGCAATAGCAACATTTATATCTAAATTTTATATTTAAAATTCACTTTAAAGAAAAACAATAGCAACATTTATATCTAAATTTTATATTTAAAATTCACTTTAAAGAAAAACTGTTCAGAAAAGACAATAGAGCTCAGAAGATAAAGGTAAGTAAATAATTCACCTGGATAAGGTAAGGACTGTAAATGTATAAACAGTAACTGCCGTTAAAACCTATGTCCTGAAACAAATATTACTCCACATAAAAGGAGAAACCAATGCAATAATAGGGGATGAATTTGGATGCTCATCTCTCATAGAGGTCAAACAGTTGACAAGGAAACAAATAAGTATCAGAGCTAAACTATATTTTACATGAAAGAGGTTGAACAGATATCTACACTATGTTACAAGCAACATCTGATTTATGCATACTTTTCAGAATTTTGTGAAACATTTTCCAAAATTGGCCACATTTTAGCCCAAAAAAGACAGCTTCATTAAATATAGGAAACCAAAATTCTTTATGTATTTTTTCAGATTACAGTAGACTTAGAAAACAACAGCAAAAGAAACTGTAGAACTTGCATACATAACAGGAGGTCGAAAAATATGCTTGAACTCCAGAGGTTCACTGAATAACTCAAGGGAGAAATTTTAACAATTTCTTCATAAAGTTATATTGAAAGGAAGATATTTCAGATACATTTTGGCATAATGAAGCTACTTGTATAGCTGAAGTTTATAGCAATTAGTGTCTATATGAGAAAAACAGTTATCTCAAATAAGTATCACAATGACATACCTAAATATCCTAATAATAGAAAAAGAACCCAACCTGTAAATCAGCACAACAATGAAATAAGTTCATGAAATTCTTGAAAAAGTGAGATTAAAAACAAAGATGGCATCTTTTGTATAACTTTAGAGTTTATTTTAGAGTAGGCAAACAATATTGAAAATCATCAAACTTAATAAAAATGAGAGAAGTCCCATAATATATAAGATTTGAAATAAAAAGTGTAATTATAAGAGACACAACTGAAATCTGGAGAATTATTTGAAAGTATTTGAGAAATTGTACTAGAGTTAATCAGAAAATCTAGAGGAAAAAAATGGTTCAATTTGTAAATATATATAACCTACAAAATTTGCAGCAAAAAGGTGAGAGAGGATCTAAAGGAACCAAAAACAAAAACTGATATTGATGCAGTAAGAAAAATGCTATTAAGAAACCCTGATTGAATTAATGATTTTTTTTACCAGATCTCTAGAGAATTTATCTTAATGTTTTTACAGATAAATGAGGTCATAAAAGAGAACAAAGTCTTCTAAGTTAATTGTATAGATATAATATTGCTCTAATATCAAACCAAGCAAGCAAGCAAGAAAGGAAAAGTCACATAGACTTTGTCCTATGGATGCAAGGAAAGATTCACATACTAAATCAACAAATTATGAAACAATACATAAAGAGAATGAATGAGAAAGTAATCACATCATGTCTATAAATTCAGAAAGCTTGTAACAAAATTCAGCATCTCTCTATTATAGCAATGCTGACTAAAAATAACCAATGAGCGAGAAGTGGTATTGCAAGCCTCCTAGCATTTGCGAGGCTGAGGCAGGAGGATCATTTTCAGATTGAGACCAGCATGAGTTGCAAAGTGAGCTGAGGCCACCCTGAGTTGTATAGCGAGGCCTTGTCTCAAAAAGACAGAAAGGAAGGAAGGAAGGAAGGAAGGAAGGAAGGAAGGAAGGAAGGAAGGAAGGAAGGACTAAAGAAAGAAAGAAAAGACAGACAACCAGCTGGCCAGCTAGCTAGTCAGCAAGCAAGCAAGCAAACAAACAAGATATTGAAGGATATTACCTCAAGCTGATACAATCAATATGTAAAAAACTCAAAAGCAATGAAACATTAAATGGAGAAAAGTGAAAGCATTTTTCATTTAGGAAAAATCCAAAATGTTAACACTCTCCACTAGTGATCAATGCAATATATTATTTAAAAGTTAAGTCAGAGGGGCCAGCGAGAGCTCAGTAGATTATGCACTTGCACAGGCAAGCTCAGAGACCAGGGTTCGATCCTGGCCACCACAGGCCTCACTGACCTGTTCCCAGGCATGCATGGGGCCAGTAACAGAGACCAGGTGTGGTGGTACATGCCTGTAATCCTAGCGCTGGGGAGGTCAAAGCAGGAGGATCATGAGTCTGAGCTGTATAGTTACATCCTGCAACAACCAAATAAATGAAAATAAATAAATAAATAAGCCAATGCAATCTGCTAGTTATAAAAAAGAATTCAGCTATCTCTATGAGGTAATATGACTTATTTCACAGAAGACAGAAAAAACTCCAATTAATTATTTTTATATTTGGTGAGCAATTCAGGAAAATGGCAGGAAAGAAATTCAACACACAGGGGCCAGGGAGGTGGTTCAGTAGAATAATCGCTTCCCTTGCAAGCACAAGGACCTGTGTTCAATTCCCAGTTCCCTCTACAAAAAAAGAAAGAAAATTCAACACACACACACACACACACACACTCACACAAAATAGCATTCCTATATAGCAAGAACAAAAGTACTAATTGAAATTAATTCCATTTGAAAATCATCAAAAAATTAAGTGCATTAAGAATGAATTTAATGGAAGAAAATTACTTGACAATTGAAATCAAAGAACAGTGATAAAAGAAATTGAAGATAATATGGAAAAATTGAAACACATCCTTTGTTCCTCAATTTAAAATAACACTGAAGGGGGCCTGGGAGATAACTCAGTAGAATAAGCACTTACCTGTTAAGTGCAGGGTCCTGATTTCAATCCCTGGTGCTGCAAAAAGGAAAATAAATAGCTAAATAAATAAAATAAAACAACACTGAAGGGCTAGTCAAATAGCTCAGTGGATTAAAGCACCTCTGAGCAGGCACAAGGCAGGGGGAGCAATCCCCTGACCTGCCATGCCAGACCAGCTACTGGGGCGTGCTGAGAGGGCAATTGAGACTGGGCATGGTGGTGTGCACCTGTAATCTCAGCTCTTGGAAAATTGTAAACTGGCAGATCACTATGAGTCCTACCTAGCAGTGAGACCCTGAGCACCCTGTAGATCCTTAAAAACAAACAAACAAACAAAAAAAAAACCCCTAACAATATTCCTTGAATAATTACAAAAAAACACTAAAATTCGTATGAAATCAAAAAAGACAAAGAAAAGGCACAATAATACTGAGTAGAAATAGTAATGCTGGAGGCACCACAAAAGCAGATGGTATGATTTACTACAAATACTGAAGGATGAATAACGTGGAATTAGTAAAATGACAAGAAGTAGAATAAGGTCAGAAGAGAAGACATAGAAAGGAACACATGCACCTACCAACCTCTGACTTGGGACACATGGACAAAAAACGTGTTGAACAGATATTCTCTGACATACACAGCTGGAAAACACATTTATCCATGCAGAAATTTGAAATTAGTTCCCTATTTTTGTCATGAAGTAAAACAGATGAAAATGGGTAAAGAATCTCTATATAAAATCGGAAACTTAACATTGATGGAAGATAAAAGAGGAAAACATGTGAAATAATGGACAGGAAAATTCTTTCTCAATAGGACTCCAGTAGCACATGAAATAATTTCAAGTATCAATAATCAGGGCTATACCAAAGTTGAAAATGTCTGCATAACCAAAGAGGTAACATAGTGAAGACAGTATGTAGGTTGATAGAAAATCTTTGCTAGCTAGCCTTCTGTTAGAGAGTACTTGCTAGGAAATAGGAAGAAGTCAAAGCAATTTATGGTAGAAAACATCCCCCACGAGTCAAATGAACTGAATAAACACTTCTCAAAAGAAGATCTACAAATGGAAAAATGCTGAAAATCTTTAGCTCTAAGAAATATAAATATCACACTGTTTACAGATTCCATATGATCCCAATAAAATGGATCTTTATGAATGAAAAAAGAAACTCAGAATTCTGGCTTCAATATGAGGTAGAAGGAGCCCTCCTAGGATGTTGGTGACAATGTAAATTAGTGAAACTCTTAAAGAAACTTTTATGAGGATCTGCCAAAAATTGAATAAAGCTAAAATGTCTCACTCAACTGTACTTGTTTTGCTTATATATCAGAAAGAACTAAAAACAGAGTATTGTAGTGATATATGAATATCCAGAATTATATTTCTAATCTGGGGAATACTATTACTATGAAGAGATAAAAGATTCAAAATGTCATACATATAAACAATGGAATAGTCAGTCACAGAGAAGAGTGAAATCATGTCACTTGCATGAAAATGGATGGAACTAGAGACTTGCACATAAGCTGAAATAAACCAGACTCAGAAAGTTAATATTGAATATTTTTATAAGATAGAGGGACAAAGAAATAGATGATGGGAGAGAGAGAGAGAGAGAGAGAGAGAGAGAGAGAGAGAGAGAGAGAGGACTGATAGGAAGGTAATGAGAGATAATGGAAAATATGGACATGCTGCTGCTTTGAAGAAAAAAATACGAAAGGAAGATGTCCTTGGATAGAAAATGAACAAGATGTGAGGAACACATGTTCTAATTTCTCAAAGTGAACCTCTCCATTAAGAATTAGTAATATATTTAATAATGCTCTCACTATATTATATCCTATTACATTTTTTGTTTCTCAATAGTGCTCTATCCAACATTTCAGACATATTCAGACTTTAATGACTTCATGTTATTTCTAATATGTGTTTATACTGAGGTCATCTGCTACCAAAAGTATTTCTAGAGATCACCTAAAAACTTCATAGGCTCATAGAAGTAAATAGATGAAAATCTACCTTATCACCCTTAACTACAAGGTTACTTTCTACTGTTCCTAAGACTGTAAAGTTCAGCACTGTGCACAAAATGTCCTAAAACTAGAATCTCTGAGCACTCACTGTTGGATTCAGTGCTTTCTGTCAGTACTATTTTCCTCTTACTTTTCAACATCTCCACAATTCAGTAAAAACTCTCATGAAAGAACTTTCTCCATTAAACTCTGGTAATTATTCTGGTTTTTGACTCCTTAAGCTTGTAAGGATTGTAGGAGTCTCCATAGTGAACTCCATGACTGGTTTCCCATCTCTCCACTCCAACACTCACACTATAGACACAGAGCATGTTAGTAAACCACTTGAATAATTTTCTCCTTCATCCCAGATAGAAAAAGCCAGCATCACTGGACCAACATGAGGAGGGAAATAAATCTAGAATGTCGTGTTAAAGGCATGAAACAAAACCTCTCTCTTAATGAATATGCAAATTTCAAAGAAAAACCAAGTATTCTTTTTTTTGTCAGAACCAGGGATTGAACTCAGGCCTTTTTGCTTGCCAGGGAAATGCTTATTCCACTGAGCCATCTCCCCAGCCCTAGACCAAGTATTCTAAAGTACATAAAACAGTCCTCAGCACAGACTCACTGCAGGTAGAGGTTTCGCAGGTTTGCAGTGCAGTCCTCCAACAAATTCAAAATTAGGCAAGTATGGTCGAGGAAATTCAAAATCCCAGTATGTCCGAATTAGCCAAATCTCAGCTTTACCCATGGTCTCACACAACGTAGTGGGTCTTCCTGAAGAAAGCAAAATTCATGTATAGTAAATTAGTGCATTTAGTTACCGAAAAGAAAAACAAAAACTTATCAATAGTTTCCTTACAAGTCATTACAGACAAGAATTAGGTCTTGTAGTATTATTATATGATATGATATTGGAAAACGGGGAAGGAAGAAAAGTGGGAGAGGAAGAGGCTGTGACACAGAGGGAGAAGGCTGGGGTTATGGGTTGTAAAAGAAAAGAAACGTGGAAGTATCATTTAATAACAATAAAAGATCTAAATATTAAGTGTGCCTACAGCTACTGGTAAGTTTAGCAGTATGTCTTCCTCTCTAGTTAAATGGAAGAAAACAGAAGAGCTCCATCACACAAGCCTCCAGTCATCTCACAATGGCTTTCCAGTTTTTTGTTCAAGACTATGCGCTTTGTAGGTTATGTCATTGGTAATCACACATGTCACTGAAAGATCCACCAAAAACAGTCCATCGTTTTTTCTGAATCACATCTCATTTCCTGGATGTGAGGGAGATCTGGCTGCAACATCTGTCACCCAATTGATCGCCAGGGTTGATTCGGCTGATCTGGCTGGCTAGGCGAGTGTCCCCTTCCTCCCTCAACGATCCATGTGCGTCCCTCCCGAAGCTGCGCGCTCGGTCGAACAGGACGAACACCCCTGATAGAGGAGGAATGTTCCTTGGTCAGGGGTATACGAGTAGCTGCGCTCCCCGGCTAGAAGCTCCAAACAAGCTCTCAAATCTCATCTCCTAAACTGATCTGACATTCTTACTTCAGTTAAAATAAAAATTCTCTCACTATCTCAGATTCAGCGTGAACTTCTCATGAACGTGATATGTATACACAGATATCACCAGTACTACACACTACTGTTATTGATATGTGTTGTTTGTGAAAGGGACTTTTCTAGGTATTAGCCTCAAAGTTTTGTAAAGAAAAATGTGTGTTTACAAATAATAAAAGGAATAATTTCTGTACATTAAAAACATGTTCTCAAATGGAAAAAGTAAAAATTGAAAGAAGAATTTTATATTATTTATGTTCTACTTAGGAATAGTAATTATCATATATGTCTAAAGCAGGTGACATGTTTTGTTATAATCATTTAATAATTCTTGAATATATACACAAATTTTTGTAGTCTAATGCTTTTAGGTTGGTAATGAAAAAGCACTGCCCAAGAATATGGAGCTTGGAATTACCAAACATTGGATGAGAATTGCAGCTTATATTTCTGCAACAAATTGTTTATGCTTTATTTCAAGTGCAACACAACCTGCCCAGATTGTTTATGCCATATATGCACTTTATGTGCATAAGCTTTAGACAACATTTTAACAATATCCATCCTTAAATTATTCATTAAAATTTCATGTTTAAAGCACTGGCTCACAGTTGCAAACAAGAAGTCAATAAAACTTAAGAAAAGGCATAAGTCCTAAATAAAAAACATAGATTAAAAAATCTAAAGAAAAGATATAAAAATTTTGGCAAATGAATTTAAATGACATTTGAAAGAGTATTCATAGACATTAAAAAGAGGCTAAGTTAAACTAAACCAGTGTTTAATTTAAACCATTTGTATTATATAGTCACCAACATGCATAATTGCATTTTTTTATTTTATAGATTTATACTTATATCAATGTTTGCATAATTACATATAATCAATAATTGATTCTTTCAATCACACACTTATTAATTGAATTTCTTATAATTACATTGTTCAGACTGATAATTTTAGAATGTGTACTCATATATAAATATAATTATATTTTATAATTGTAGTTTAGAGAAAACATACATTTTTATATTTATGAATAAATTTGAGTTGTTAAATATTTATTGTTGGAATCTGTTACTTTAAGGCTAGATGACTAATCTAATGAGATATTTTTTAATTTAAAGACATGGTGGTAACGAATTTACAGAAATGTTTTACTGTTAATGATTCATAAAGTAGAGTAATATTTAATGGTTGATGGCTATTAATCTTGAAGTATAGGTCATGCTAGCTAGGGTGATACTGATAAACAGATACCTAGTCAAACCTAAGGATTAAGTTCTTTTAAATATCAGGTGAGAATGTTAATATGTAAATTCTCTAATTTAAAAAGACAGATATATATTCTTCATATCACCTTGACCTTCTGTAGACCCAATACAAATAAATATCCAAATTAATGAGCAAAAATGACCCCTAAGAAGCACTAGGGCAATAAGACAGCAGTAGGTGCATTGACACCTGAAGGACCAGTAAGCAGCATTGACTTCACAATACTTCAGAGGAATGACAAATGTGCATGTATTGTGCAGTGTCGTCTTGCTCATTATTTATTGCAGCTTATGCTGTAGTGTCAATTTCATGTGAGGCAGATGTAACAGTAGTTCAAACCAACAACAATGGATGATTTTAATAAATTTGGTAAATTCTTCAAACAGTTGAGCATAAAATGGGTCAAATATGCTATCAGATCATGTATGTACTGTGAGACACACAGTTGAATAAACAATGAACCCGAATGTTTCTCACGGTAGTTACTGCAAAATCTGAGTTTCATTAAATGAAATAATAAATACTTCCAGAACGTGTCTGGCATCACTTGGAAAATTTTAAATACAACTCAATTTGAAATATCTAATTGGTAACATAAAGTACACATGAATTTATAAGAAGGTGGAATACAGGAGACAAAACATAGAAGTACAACATTTGTGATTGTCAGGATGAGAATAGTAAGTGAAGCATTTCATTTTCTAAGATATACAAAGACTGAATAAACATTGAGCCCATGAAAAATCCTGATTATTGTGATGCATGTCTATAATCTCAGCCCTCTGAAGGCTGAGGCATGAGGAGTGTCATAATTTCTAGGGTAGCCTGGGCAAAATATAAGTTCAAGGCCAGCATAACTACATAGAGACACCCTTTCTCAAAAAAAAAAAAATCCTAAAAGATGAAAAAAAAAAGAGTAGTTCACTTATAACTAACGGGCACCTATGCTGGTTACAGTAGTGACTTAATATATTCTGAAGTGATAATTTTAAATATTTACCTGCCTTGCCAGAAGTAAAACAAGAAAAAGAAAATAGGTGATACAGTTTCGAAAAGTCCATATTTAACATAGAAACAAAAATTTAAAATAAATGTTACTAAAAATATTATAACCCAAAGTGTGACTAATTACCTGAGTAGAATAATTTTGTAGACAATATAATATCAAAACAAATTTCTATAAGAATAAAATCATTAAATTTTTAAAGAGATTACAAAATAGTATTAAAGCACAAAAAGTACAAATGATACAGATTCACTAAACAAAATATGAATTTCACAATATTTGTTTTAATATATAGAATTGTCTTCAAATTCCTTGTTAATATTTCTAGACATATACATTCAAAATTGGAAGAAAGAAAATAAGAAAGAAATGTACAATAAATTCAAAAGAGAAGGAGAAAGACTGAAAAAAAGAGGCAAAACAAACAGCATTAACTGCTCTTTTCATAGACTCTTTTCACAGCTGTTCAAACCAACCTGCTTATACACATAGATACCTCTTCCCCCCCACCTGCCTCTTGTGTCCTTCTCAAATCAGTAATTCCTTCATTCAGAACAAATTCATTTGATTTTCCCAGTATCTAATGTACCCTTCAGATTTTATTTTCTCTTTCAGGTTCTCACACTTATACTACCATATTAACAAGAAAAAGAGACAAAACTGCTATTTTAAGCAATACCTATATTTAGTATTTGTGGATCATATTGACTGGTAAGAGTAATTTACTAATAGGAGATGGCTCTCTAACACTACTAAAGAGCTAATAAAATTAAAAATTAAAAATCAGACCTTTCAACTTGAAATGTTGAAAAAAATCTTAACAGCATGGACAAGTCGAATTAAACACAGGTCAATTCAAATGTATTTTAAGCTACCAAAGTTAAATAAGAAAAATCTTATCCAAACAAAGAAGAGCTAAGAGACTTAGTTTATCTGTTTATCTAATTAACTTTCTATCTAATGATGCTTTAATATGAGGCAAATCCAGAAGAATGGACAGGTCCAGTTTTAACTGAGAGGAAAATTATAATTGGAAACTAGTAATCAGTGATTATCTGAAATATGTACAAGTGCAGATATGATACTATTGTAAAAATAGTTCATGGCAGTTTATTTTTAGAATACAGGAAGAAGATTTCATACTCTTAAAACTAACATTTTTTTTTTATGTAGTAAGAGGCAACATGTCCTGGGAAAGAAGTTTTATACTAGTAATACTGTGTTCTATGTCTGACAAAAATGATACCTTTTATTGGGTTAACCTGAACTTTGTATGACTTTATTTGTCTACCAATAGACAAACAATCAGCAATTTGTCAAGTATTCTTACAAAACTAGTTGTGGACTATGTGAAATGCATACAAATGAAAAAGTAATTCTTCTATTTGCTTCTTATTATGTTAATGAAGAATCATTACACTCTCATAGTTTTAAGAGAAAATAAATGTTTTGGAAACATTTTTCTTTTATTTTTCTATGCTTTTCTTCATTCCTATGTGACAATGAAAAGTAGCTACATAAAATTCAGAGTTTCTTACCTAATGCTTCACTGTAAAACTGATCCCAAAACTGAAAGTCATACTGCTGGATCCAGAAGTCAAACAAAAATGAAATCAACACATTTTTTACCCTTTCCATAAATGTCATTCTGCTAGTGAGTCCTGCCATGGGAACAGGCACATAGGAAGGTGGAGCTGGAAGCTGTCCACAGTATTTCTCTATGGGATAGCCTGTGAAGAACCTGAGCATGTAGACAAAAGGGATATCCAGCATCTCAGCCACCAGCTCCCCGCAGAGTATCAGAGGGTCTGTAATCATCACATCATACTTTGACTCCTGGAGCTTCTTCATGAGCAACTGGTTGTAGGCTATATTGGAACAGAGAACTCTCACATCTTCAGTTGATTTAAGAAAGAGTTTCTGCAGTAGTCTTCCTGATTGCCAGGATGACATTGTTGGCATGACATTCCCAGCTAGGTCTAAAAACTCATTGAGCACTGCCTCAGTGGCATTTTTATCGGCTGGCATAGAGATCACTTCAAAATGAAATGCTGAAGGCTTGCTGTAGTCAATGAACAAACTGTTTGAAGGAGTCAGAACTGTCACCTCATGTCCTCTTTTCACGAGTTCCTCCAGAATAGTCCTCAGGTTGAGCCAGTGGCTCATTTCACAGGGCCACACCAGCACCTTCCCACACAATCCCCACCCAGCACAGCAGAGCTGCAGCAGCAGGATCATAGAAGCGCACTTCGCAGGAACCATGCTGGCATCCCCAACACACTACTCTCAATAAGCCCAGTGTGTGCTAGTGTGAAAGGGCAATTTAGATGCCATGAACAATTAAATATTAACTTACTGTGATAGGAAAGTATGTATGTGAAAGAACTTTGAATTATTGATTCTACACTTGATTTTAGCCAAAGGGCTAGGAAGGGATGTCAAAAATATTGATTGGAAACTTTTCTATATCTCTTGTTCAGGAGGTAAAAACCACAAAAATATAAGTAAAAAATGAAAATCGGATACTCATAGTACTATTTTAAATGTTATGATAGGAAAAAGAAGATATTTAAATTAAAATTTATATGTAAATGTAAAACTATTTTAAGTAAATATAGTAAAAATTGGTGAATCCTTTTGGAAAAACAGTAAGGTTTGCTTTCTAATTGGTTCTATTTGCCTCTAGGTGACAGGCACACTAAACAGTGAAAGAAAAGAAATAACAAAATTGTTAAAATGTTATGGAAGAGGGGACAGTAGACTGGAGGGACAAAAAATAAGCTCTTATTATTTTTTTTTTATATTCAAGCAATAATTTGTATAATTTTATTCACATAATTGAGCATTTTATTCTGTCTTTTCAGTTTTAAGTTCTTTTCCCACAATGCGCCCATACTTTTACTATGTCAGGAAAACCATACAAATGAATGGGTCATTTTGTTTTCTTTGAACTACTTTAGATTTCATAAATAAGGAGTGATAAACATGAGACATACTGCAGGTGATTATGCCTTACACAAATGCAAACACACGCAGTGTCCTGCCAAAAACTAGTGTAAAACTCTCATAGAAGTTTGAAAGAACACAGCCCTCTTATTAAATTTTATTTTAAAAATTAATGGCAAATCATATTAAGGGCAATTTTAGTCTTTATATTTATATTCCAAGAATTTGAAGAAGGGAGAGAGAGAGAGAGAGAGAGAGAGAGAGAGAGAGAGAGAGAGAGAGAGACAGAGAGATAGAGACAGACACAGAGACAGAGACAGAGACAGAGAGACAGACAGA
>NW_004524941.1:568391-574948 GCF_000260255.1 Octodon degus | reverse complement strand
AGAGAGAGAGAGAGAATGAGAGAGACAGAGAGATAGAGACAGACACAGAGACAGAGATAGAGAGAGACAGAGAGATAGAGACAGAGACAGAGACAGAGACAGAGACAGAGAGACAGACAGAAAGAGAGACACAGGGAGAGAGAGAGACATCAGACTCGGGACGGTGACAGATGTCAAAACAATTAACACAGAATTTATCAAGAATATTCAGCTCTTTTTGAGGAGAGAGCTCAGGAGAATAAGTGCTTGCTTGGTAAATGTAAGGTCCTGAGTTCAATCCCTGGTACACCAAAAAATAATAAATGAGTGTTAATAGGCAAAAGAGGGATGTATAAGGCATAAATTGGACACAACTCTTCTAGTACCCAACCTATTTGGGAGTAGAACAATTGTTCTAAGCAAATACTCAGCTCAGCACCTGTAATCATCAGCTACAGGATGTCATAAAAGAGAATAGACAGGGTAGGAAAACTTGCCAGTCCTCAGAAGTCTGGAGACTCCCAAACATTTATGTTAGATGCCTCAAGAAATATGCCCACTGAAGTGAAAGACAGTCAGCAAACTTTGTCCACTGATGTTTAACATATTCCTGTGTGATGCATCTTGTCTTCTATCAAACCCTTTGCTCTATACAAATGTCATTAGTGCCCTCTGGGACTTGCACCCAAGTAATATACTGTAAACTTGCTGTTTTCACATAAGCCTGTCCAGTGATCACTGCTTTGCTTCCTCGTTTACCTTTGGCACAGAAACCCAGGACAGAGAGTCTGAAAGGTTTCTCTGTATGGGGGGTCTTAAGTGGTTCCTTCCTGCTCACTGAGAACAATGTGGGGAAGAGCATCACTAAGACCTCAGGTCTATAGCTCCAACTGCTTCTGCCTTGCCAGCTCTCACTGGGTGGTTCACATGGGGCAAACTTCCCATTGCAGGCTCTGTCCCCTGCTTTCTCCCCATTTTGTAGTGCTTTATTTTTCCTCAGAAATTCAGACACAGAGGTTCACCCTGCCTTTCATGCTTTTTTAAATTGCAGCACTGATCTTGAAATTCACTCCTAGAAACTGCTTCTCCTTAGTTGAGACCAATTTAAAAAATCCTTGACTTCCTTAGTGGCTCACATTTCAGCAAAGAACATTCTAGGAAGCCCTCTGCAGTTGAGATAAAGAGCAATCATTATTACTAGGAGCCAGAGAGGGCCACCTGAGCCCTGGTCCAGTTCTCAGACAAGCAGAGAGCAATGAACTCAAGTCCATGCACTGGGATAAAGTGCAGATAAATAATGACTCCCTGGTGAGATGAGGGACATGCTATCTCCATTTTACAAGACAGAAAAATGACATCTATGTAGAAACCTGAAGCAGGGCGTGTTGGGACTTTGATAATCTTTCTTCTCCATGTGTACCATTAAAAACAAGGGATAATTTAGAGTAGGAAATATTCAAAGATAGACAAACTCTCACACTCAGGCTTTCTTTTCCCTGAATCCACCACACTCACTTCCTATTATGTCTTTAAAGCACAGAAGAAAGAACCCAAAGATGAAGAGAAAAGGCTCACTTTTTTTTACCATATTAAAGCTTGGCCAGGACAATCACAGGTGATACAATGACAGATATAAACTGCAATAACATACATCAGTAGGACCTGTTTTAAAAAAACAAAATTAAAAAGGAAGAGGGTTAAAGAGACTTATTCTATTATTCTTTATTCTCAAAAAGTCATTCTGAGCAGATGTCTCAGCATCTCATTTTCCTCCACAGTTCCTAGCCTGAGGACCAATCCTTTCCCCTTGTCTCGATGGAAGGGAACGTAATTGTAGAGCCCTAATACAAAGAAAAGAGAATCTCACGGAGAACCAGATTCCCTTTTTTAAGAAAACACAAAAATGGGGAAAAAAGAGAGAACATGGCTAAAACAGATATGGTTTATGTCATAAAATAAAATAAAATAAAATAAAAAATTCACTGCTAGTCCTGTGAAGAAATAAATTTGGGCTATCTCATGGATATTTAGTTATCAACATAATTACAATACAATATATAACTAAAAATTAATACACAGAAATATGTACAGAAGCCCAAACATGTGTAACTCTGATGCCATCAAACTTTAAATAATTCATCTGTAAGTCCTATGAAAGCCTTGAGACTATCATGCCTCATATGTTGTTTTAAATGCGTTCGACTATCCTGAGAACCCATATATGAGGTCTTTGCATGTGACTATCAAAAAGAACTGAGAGCTCGGAGCCGCGGCCGAGCGCGGTCGGAGGGAGCCGAAGCGCGGACTGGAGCAGAGCGGTCCGGGCGGGCGCGGGGACCGGCGCGCTGGAGTGGTCGCGCGGGCGTGGGCGCAGCCCGTCGGGCTTGGGTATAGCGGGCTCCCTAGCTCTCAGTCCGGACGCGGGCGAGCCCTGCCCGCGGCGCGGACGCGAGGTGGAGCCGGAGGAGCAGCCAATGCGAAACTGGCTGGTCCTGCTGTGCCAGTGCGTGCTTGGGCCCGCCCTGCACCTCTGGCTGCGGCTGTGCTCCCCGCCGCCCACCCGCCGCTCTGGGGCCGCCCTGGCAGATCAGTCTGCCTTACTTGCTCAGTGGAAGTCTAGTCACTATGATGTGGTCGTCGGTGTATTGTCAGCTCGCAATAACCACGAACTTCGAAATGTGATAAGAAACACCTGGCTGAAGCATTTGCTAGAACATCCAGCATTAAGTCAACGTGTGCTTGTGAAGTTCATAATAGGTATTCATGGCTGTGAAGTGACTGTGGAAGACAGGGAGAACCCTTACTCCTGCAGATTGCTCAACATCACAAGTCCAGTTTTGAATCAGGAAATTGAAGCGTTCAGTCTTACTGAAGATGCTACATCGGAGTTCTCTGAGGACCAAGTTGTTAGTGTGAGCTTCCAAGTTCTCTACCCAATTGTTATCACCAGTCTTGGAGTATTCTACGATGCCAGTGATGTAAGTTTCCAGAGGAACATCACAGTGAAGCTTTATCAGGTGGAACAGGAGTAGGCCCTCTTCATGGCTCGCTTTAGTCCTAGGAGCTGTGGCGTTCAAGTGACCAAGCTGTGGTACAAGCCTGTGAAACAGTTCATCTTACCAGAGAGCTTTGAAGGTATAATAATGTGGGAGATCCAAGATCCGCATGGCCTCCCCTCAAGAAATGTTCACAGAGTAACAGTGAATGATGGAGGGGAGTTCTCAGAGTCATTACGGCTGGGGAGGGTGTGCTGCCTCATGAATTTATGGAAGGTGTGGAGGGAGTTGCAAGTGGTTTTATTTATACTATTCAGGAAGGCGATGCTCTCTTACATAACCTTCACTCTGGGTCTCAGCAACTTGTTGAATATATGAAGAATCTCCATGAGCAAGATGCCTTATTGAAGGAGGAAAGCAGAGTCTATGGTGACATTGTCTTTGTGGATGCTGTTGACACTTACCAAAATGTTCCTGCGAAATTACTAAACTTCTGTAGGTGGACTGTGGAAACAACCAGCTTTAATTTGTTGCTAAAGAGGGATGATGACTGTTACATAGACTTAGAAGCTATCTTTAATAGAATTGCCCAGAATAATCTGGATGGGCCTAACTTTTGGTGGGGAAATTTCAGACTGAATTAGGCAGTGGACCGGACTGGCAAATGGCAAGAACTGGAGTACCCCAGCCCGGCCTACCCTGCCTTTGTGTGCGGGTCAGGCTATGTGATTTCCAGAGACATTATTGGCTGGCTTGCAAGCAACTCGGGGATATTAAAGACCTATCAGGGTGAAGATGTAAGCTTGGGCATTTGGATGGCAGCCATTGGACCCAGGAGACATCACAGCCTGTGGCTGTGTGAGAAGACGTGTGAGACAGGAATGCTGTCCTCCCCCCAGTATTGGCCACGGGAGCTGATGGAGCTGTGGGAGCTGAAAGAACTGTGTGGTGACCCATGTCAGTGTGAGGCAAGATCATGATGACTCAAAGGAACAGTGGGTAAAGATCGAAGCGGGCAGATGACATCTCTGCAAGCCCACAGGTTGGCAGTAGAATACATGGTCTTTTTGGAGAGTTCTCAGCTGGCACTTTCTCCTGCAGCCAGTGTGTATTTCTTAAAGGTTTGCACAGATTTACTCCTTAAAAGTCAACTGACACTGTAGCTTAAGAAAAGTTCTTATTTATATATTCAAAGATGACTTTAAAAAAAACAAACTGTATTATAAAAGGAGAAATACTTCTAAATTCCGGTGCATTTTTGCTAATTCATCATAATCATTTTTGGTTAAAACTTGGCCTGGTTAGAAACTTTGAGGTGATTCAAAGCTCAAGTTTGAGTGTGGATTACAAAGTAGCTCTGCATAGCTAAGTTACCACATCTGCAGGCCAAAAAGAACTCAGAAAAATGCTGTGTGCCCACTTGTATAAGTAGTGGTCACTTATACCAAAGTTTGGGGTTTGTAGAAATAATGTTAGGTTTTGTGGATCTCTGAAGGAAGTGGGCAACTTGACTTTGAAAAGGACACAATATAATCCTCAGTTCTGGACCTCGGTTTTAAAGATACTCATTTATATATATTAGCCTAACATCCAAGTTTTGTGCTATTTAACAAATTCTGAAGGTCACAGTTCAGTACTCTTATTAAACACAAAATCTTTGTGGATGTGATAAAAGTAAATACTTCTCAGGGTTTTTGTGCCATAGGGAAGGCTATTTATAAATCATTGACACTTTTGAAAGAATTAATTTTGCTTTCCATCATTGCCTAATGTTTTCCTAATAAAAATAAATATGAATTAGAGCAGATCATCTTTTATGAAAGATGTGCTCAGTTTAAGTATAACTGTAGGGAAAAGCATGTAATTAATTCTAAAAATAATGCAACTGAGAAAATAGCACATATGTTTATTTTTTTAGTTTAAACAAAGTAAATTTATTTCTTTTTTTTCAAATTTTATTGATAAACAGCAATGAGACAGTTTCAAATCAAAATCAGAAGTACAGTTTTAACAAATAATACACTGCATATATTCTTCTTAGTGGTTAATTGCTGTACAAGATGCGGACTTGAGATCCTATTTACAAACACCATTAGAACAAATCATTCTATTCATTAAAAGAATGCAACTATATATCTATCCTAAACACTTTGAATACACAGATACAAAATGGACATTCATCAGTATATCCCATTTTTTCTAAGTTCCGTTATTGAATATTATAGGTGTGTAAACTCAGCAAAATATTCCAAAAGAGTCCAGTAGCCCATAATACATATGTTATATATAGTAGAGGATGTGTCTCTCTGAGTGTAGGGGCCATTTCACAAAAACCAAATCATTTTATAGTAATCTTTTAAAATAGAATCAGTAGAAAATCCCATTTGAAATAGTCTTATGAGAGACATTAACTATATTCAGATTTTATTAGATTAGTTTCTATTTAATATTTAAATCTTCACATGAGAGACAAGGGTAAAAATAAATATGACTATCAGAAAACCATTAGTAAAGTCTTTATTGTTATTATATACAGGTCTATAAATGGTCTCTTCCCAATAAATTGCATCCTTTGTTGTAATTAGGACAAATTGTAAAACTTCATTTTTTGACAGAACTGTTCCAATAAATTTTTTTCTGGTGAATCCTAAAAAAAAAAAAAAAAAAAAAAAAAAAAAAGAACTGAGAAAAAAAGAAAAGAAAATAGCGAGCTCATTCATAAGTACATGAATCATCTCTGTTTTC
Source organism: Octodon degus (assembly GCF_000260255.1). NCBI lineage: Eukaryota > Metazoa > Chordata > Mammalia > Rodentia > Octodontidae > Octodon > Octodon degus. The sequence continues at coordinate 569,228 of NW_004524941.1, read as the reverse complement.
TTTAGTCAGCTATAAACACACATAAACAATTAGGCAGACAAAATACATAAAACACTGGTTTGTATAGGAGGGTGCACTCAGCTGTTTTTAGTCATGACTCTGATGAATCAAGCACAACTTTTATAAATAAAGAATCTTTTTGGCCTGGGAGATAGCTCAGTGGCATAAGCACCTGCCTGGCAAGTGCAAGGTCCTGAGTTGAGGGCTGCATACACCCCACCCTGCCTCAACTGTCATGCTGCCACTAGTACCCTGAGAATAATGCTTCATTTCAGTGTGAAACTCAGAAATATCTCCTGGAATGGGTAAGGTTATCTCAACTGAGTTCAAAAACAACTTTGTCAAAACACATCTGTAAAAAACGAATATAAAAGCACAAGTTAAAGGTTGGTACTTGGAAATTATGGAATGAGTACAGGTGTGCTAGTATCATATGTATATAACATCAGAGGAGATAAAAACAATGGAAAAAGTAAAAATGTCAGTTAAAATTGGAGACATTAAAGAGCACAGTATATTTTCCGTTTGGCTCAGTTTTCATCTCATGAAGATATGTCAGAAAGATGATTATCTTGGTTAGAATTAGAAATCAAACAATGAGTGTCCTTGTGATTGCCAAAGTGAAAGATGTTCAGAATTTTAAAATGAAAGGGCCCAGGGATATAGCTCGGCAGCGTAAGTGCCTATTAGGCAAGGACAAGATCGTGAGTTTAATCCTAGGTACCACAAAAAAAAGGAAAATATCAGTTGATAGTTTGAGAAAACATACTAGGATAATCTATCTATCTAATCATCTCTCTCTCTCTCTCTCTCTCTCTCTCTCTCTATATATATATA
>NW_004524941.1:542992-568191 GCF_000260255.1 Octodon degus | reverse complement strand
AAATGTATATAACCTGAAAAATTATAATCTTTGTAATTTACGTTTTATAGTGTTTGCACTTGGTTGATGTCAGTTTTCTATTTTACATAAAATATAACAATAAATAAAAACAAAATTGGTTTGCACATAATTTAGATATTAAGTCAGTTAACCATATATATATACAATCAAAAGGTAGATAGGCCTTATAACAGGTCTAATAAAAATAAGTTTTATGAAACTTAGAACAGATTTAATGAAAACTTAAGAGATCAAGAGTAAATCTCCAACCAAAAGTCCAGTGTGCACCCCCAACACTGGAAAGGAATGTCAACACTTAGGTCTCAGTTTAGAAAGAACAACTCAACCTTACCCACTTTTTTAAAGAGAAAAATGCAATGCATATGCCTTATATTAGACACAGCTGGCTGAGCAGGGAGAAGAGGCAAGCCAATGTGAGAAGGCCTTTAAATGGCACAAAGAAGGATGAAATACAGTTGAGGTTAAGTAAATTCAAAACTAGCATTTGAAAGAAGAGAATTCTGATGTACATACATTTTATAAATTGACACTGATGGGGCAAAAGAGATTCCATTTTAAAGGAGGGTCACTTAAGTTCACTTCAACTACAGGTCAACTTGGGTCCTCATTGCCTCCTATGTAGGCAGCTATATACCAGGGCCATAAAACATGAATGAATAGAACATTTTGGGGAATAGGATAAACATAAAAACTAAAATGCCCTGGGACAGAGAGATGCTCAACAATGCCTGAGAAGTGTAAACTTTGTGGCAATTCTATGACATTCTTGTACAATTCTTGAAAATGAGATAATCTGGTCAATATGGAAACCTGAAAAGTATATAACCTGAAAGAAAAGTTCAGGCTAATACTGAAAACTTCAGTACTCTTGACCCAAAGTCAGGTCATCAGTTATTCCAATCTCACAATAAAACCTTCCTTGTTCCTACACATTTGGTGTTTTGGGGCCTGATCTTAGTTTGCTGCCATCTGCTGCTACAACATCAGTTATATCAAGGCTTATATTCAGTCACATTAGATAGAAACAAATTTTTAATGTTTTGAGAGTTCTTCTATCTTCTTACAGAGAAGACCCACAATAAATTTATTTCAAATATGTGGTTAAAAAATAATATCAAATGTTAGAAAATTGCATATTGTTGTATAATTAGCACTTGCAAAGTTTCTGCTGGTAACAAAATGCAGTTCAAATTAATTATCAAAATGAACAGAAAGAATATATGATAAGAAATTAAGTACATCAGAACAGCATAGGAAACAATCTTACATAGTAGTAGTCTTTTTTCAATGGCATAAGCAGAATGAGATAACAAAAAAAGGAACTAATGGATTTGCACAATATGACAATTTTATCTTACGTTATAAGACACATTATGCAGAGAGATTGACAGAGCAATGGTACATAAATACTTTGGAAATTGACATCCCAATATGGATGCTATTAAAGTAGTATATGTAAATTATTTTATTGTCTGAGAAAAGTGAGATCCCGTTTTGGTTATCTAAGTGGAAACAAATAAATAAATTTTAAAACTTAGACATATTTCTTTCTTTTTTTTTTTTTTTGCGGAACCGGGGATTGAACTCAGGCCCTTCATTTGCCATGCAAGCGCTTATTCTACTGAGCCATCTCCCCAGCCCCTTTAGACATATTTCTTTTTCTAAGACTTTCATTTAACCCATCAGATTCCCTTCTGCGCATCTCCCCGACTCCTTTTATTTCCAATTTAATTAAAGCAAAGTTAAAAGAGTATTAGAAAGAAATATGGAAATGGATATTTGCAAAGGAAAATATGTTCAAGGGAAGAAGGAGGAGGAGTTGAGTGGAGAGAATGGGGACTTAAAAAGATGGAAGATGTTTGAAGTCCTGGTACAAATTAGCCACAAAAAAGGTAAACAGGAAATGTGATAAATCTGACTAAAATAATAATAATAATAATAATAATAATAATAATAATAATAGAACATGAAAATAAGGGGAAGGGATTTGGAGAACTACGATATGTTAAATAAGTGCACTAAATCACAATGAGTATAAACTTCATGTACCACCAATATATAGTAAATAATAAAAATTAAAATAGAATAACATTGTTCTGTAGTATTTATTTTTTGATTTGGCAAGCAAGTAAAAATTAGCAGACTCCCAATCAAAGCAGAAATCATGCACAGGCTCCACTTCTAGACCCTCCCTTTGGAGGAAAGACATGGTGTGCAAGGAGGGCAGTGGGACTGTGGGAAGGTTTGTTTTGCCTCTCTCCAATGCATGCATCTTTTCTCAGAATGCAGGAATCTCAGTTCTCTCCCTGCTCTTACAAATGCTGTCCATGGCACAGAAGTTTACATCAGGGGAAGTGCCTGTGTTGAATTAGCATCGTGTTGAAAAATCATACCCTAAGAACGAGTAGAAGAACAAGCCTCATATGCATTTGCAGATTGAATTCAAGCTATGAAAGAAACTAGAGAAACTAGTACTTAATTTTGAAGACTTTCCATAAATAAAATTGCAAAGGAAAGGAATAACTTGTATTCACTATCAAGCAAGACTTCTTGTCTGAACATCAGCAAGTGCACGAGAAAAGAAACACAGATATATGACTAAAGAGAGTCCTATTGGGGCAGGGAGATGGCTTAGGAGAATAAGCGCTTCCCTGGCAAGCACAAGGTTCTGAGTTCAATCCCCAGTTCTGCAAAAAAATAAAAAATAAAAATAAATGAATGAATAAAAAGATAGTATTATCAATTGAAATGAAATATTGAACTCCTTTGCATAATTAGTTTAAAGATATGAAACCAAAACTAGAAAATGCTAACAAGAAAAAAGCAAAGAAAATAATAATGAAAATTTACTGATAGCCAAATAGGATTCTATAAATGAAACATTCAACAGGTAAATTTAAAAATCAATCGAGTAGGTTAAGCAGTGCCAGACAGTGTCTCAGAAAAAAATGTGAAGTTACTATTCATAATTTGATTTTTTTGAAAAAAAAATCATGGACTAGGAAATAGGATATGGTAAATGAATGACAAAGACATATTTGTTTCTGCATATGCATATTGGTTTTGCCTCTGCAGTCTACATTTTTCAGAGTTACAGACTGACCCATTTCATGAAATCATAACTAAGCTCAATGATTGTATTATTTTCACTCAAAATACCAATTATTTTTGTAAGTAAAGACACATATAAAATTCCAAATGATTTATATAGATGTTTACATGTGTATGTTTGCAAATGTGCAAAAATCTTATTCTTATGCCATCTCTGTTAGAGTCTACTCTCAGATACTACAAAAGCATAGACAAAAGTACAGATAGTATGACTTGTACTGTCAAGACAAGATTCCTCCAAGAAGACACTTTTGGTTACAAAGATGAAAATGAGAGAAAATTTGACAGTTTTAAATTTCTCTTTTATTATGTGGCCAGCATAAATGTCTCTAAGAGTAACCTATGGCTATATATTTCCTGAACTGTTGTCTATAGAAAGACAGAAATTCACAACTCTAGCGTTCTATTCAAAATGCATACCCTCCCTCTATTCATAACATAAAATGAGAAAGCAATTAAGTGATACTGTAAACAATACAACTTACCAGTGTGATATTGCAAACAATATAACTTACCAGTGCTCTTCATAAGTGAAACAGTGGGAGCTGTCACAAGTTGGAAGACAGAAAGAAGATGTGATAATAACAGCCACAGTGGAGAATGGACTATAACACATAGGGGAAAAAAGACTTAAGAACATGACTTTTAAAACATTTATGATTAATAGTGATAAAGTCCTATTTATGAAAATAAAATAAAATAAAATAAAAACCAAAAAAATAAAACATTTATGATATTTCCTACTTTCATAATTTTGTTGTAATTATATAAAACACTAAAATCACATAAGTCAATTTAAAAATTTTCATTGTTAGGGCTGGCCAGAGAGCTCAGCAAACTAAAGTGCCTCTTAGGTACAGTGCCTGGAGTTTGATCCCTGGTGTGCCATGCTGGTTCTTCTCCCAAAGTGCGCTGAGAGGGTGATTGAGACTGGGTGTGCTGGCATGCATCTGTAATCCCAGGCCTTGGGAGGCTGAAAACAGGAGAATCACTATGAGTCTGATCTACGTAGTAAGAACCTGTAGACCTTATAGACCCTGTACTAAATACACACACAAAAAATAAAATTTTCATTGTCGTATTTATATTTATTAATTAGAATTTAAATGTTGTTTAATTTAATATTTACTTTAGGGCTGGGGAGATATCTCAGTAGAACAAGCAGTTGTGAATTCAATCCCTGGTACCACACACACACACACACAAATACTTTACAGCATATAATCACATGATTTAATTATTTTTTAAAGGATGTTTATATATTTACAGGTTTTGCTGATTAAATATTCTGAGATGTTTAAAAAAAAATCTCACACTGTCACTGTTCATTAATCTTACTTTCTTCCACAGGGCCAGGAAGATGGCTCAGTGGAATAAATGCTTCCTTTGCAATTGCAAGGGCTGGAGTTCAATCCTCTGTTCTGCAAAATAAATAAATAAACAAATAAACAAGCATGCAAATGGAGAAGCCATGCTGTCAAATGTACTCTTACCCAACCCAAATATATCAAACCCACTCTTTGCTGACCTTCTATTCCCCATTTTTTAAAAATTCAATCATTTTTGGAAAAGAGAAATTAGACATGTACCTATTAGTAAATGATTATTGTCTATATTCACATAGAGAGACAATATAACCTCTTAGCCCAATGTACAGAGAGAGGAGGAAGAAAGTTTAAATTCTTTGCACTACTACATAGAGGCTGAGCACCCTCTAGCTTCCAGTAAAGAAAAGAGTGCAGAGAGTTGGGTTTGGTTTGGTTTAGTTTGGTTTGATTTGGTCTGGTTTGGCTTTGTTCTGTTTTGTTTTGTTTTGTTTTGTTTTGTTTTGTTTTGTTTTGTTTTGTTTTGTTTTGTTTTTTTCCCACAAAGCATGGTGGTTTTGACTCCAAAAAGTTTGTAGAGACAAGAGGGAATTGAAATAATTTGACAACAGATGGCTGTGAAGGTCCTTGTCCCACTGCATTCTGCAAGGTTTCTCCCCACAAAATAAATTGAGAAGCATGGTGCTTGAGAAGAGAGACATCAAGAATAGGGCAACTGAACACAAGAGCTGGGGGGGGAGATTGCAACTTGCTCCGAGGGACCAGAGAAAATTTTTAAAAATAAAATAAAGGAAGAAAAGAAGGTTGGAATCCATTAATATTCTGTTAGTCGTCTTTTCCTTCATGCTCCTCGCCCTCTGAGCCCTCCTCATCGTTCTCATCTTCTTCGCCCTCGTCCTCTTAGCTCTCCTTGTTGATGTCCTCTAGCCCCTCCACTTCCTCATTGTCTCGTCATCGTCCTCATCTCACTTGACATCCTTGTCATCCATGTAGGAAACCAGGTAGTACTGCAGCAGGTTGGGCCAGATGTCGTTCTTGATGACCTTTCCTAGCACATCTGCACCCTTGTCCGAGTGATCAGTGAACCAAGTAAAGAAGTTCTCGGGCTCTTGGTGATGCTTTGTTTTGCATATGATTTGAAAATTTCGTCAAATCCTTTCCAGATTGCAATTTGATTTCAGATTTCCGTTTGAAGATCTATCACCACTCTCATTCAGATGAAACTCTTTGGTAAGAACTTTATTTTCAGAATAAGGATTTTCATCAAAATAAAAATGTATTCTGTATCCTGATTTGGTTTCAAATTCTGTCACTTCATCTCTGATCAAATAATGCAAAACTTCCTCGTCTTCGTTTCCAAGCACTACATATACTTTTGGATGGTTAACAAATGCAATTACCCCAAAATTTGGGATTTTGGCAGTCAATTCTGACCTCTTCCGAAAAAAAAAATGGTTGGCGAAGTTTGTTTTCTCCTTTCAATATTTCCTCACTGGCTCGTTCATTAAGTCTGTCTATTTCATTTCGTACTTTATCGATGTGTTTTGTTGCTTCTTGTTGCTCCTTTTCTCCCCTGGTCAGGCCCAGCAAGACAGTCACTGCCTCAGGTTTGGGACCTGAGACAGTTGGGCCTTCGTGGTGAGAGGAATGAGGGAAGACTGGGGCTTGGGAGCCACAACACAGGGAAGGCCCAGCTCCAGGCTCCGGGTTGTCACCTCCTGTAGGAAGCTGCTAAGGAACCTTGCTGAAATTTTAGGTGCCAACTATCTTGTTTCACTGAAGGGAAATACAGGAGAGCTATCACCACTTCTAAATTTTGTGAGTACTTCTAGGTAATCATATTGTTTCCATGGAATTGTGGAAATTTTAGCGAGTTTTTATCATTGTAAATTTTTTGACCACAAAAATGTCCAAAACATAAAATGACATCTTGACAAAAAATTTGAAACAATAATGAAGACCCTAAATACTTGTTGCTTATGTTTCTGACTAGAAATGTATAGTATCATAAAATAAAACTATTCCCAATTTAAAGCTGTCAATGAAAAATCATCAATAGAAATAGTGCCCATACGGAATTCTATAGAAATTTAGGGATGTATTAAAAAATAATGAAGAAAGTGGCAATGACATTTTCCAAAAAAGTATGAGAATGCTCTCAAGTGAAACATATTTAATGATAAACTAGAAAAATTAGTTCAATAAGATTCTGAATTATAATTATTAAGCATTACAAATAAATATGATGTGATAATGAAAAAAAAAGAAATGGATTAGAGTACAAAACAATAAAAAATCTTATTTATATGGAATATTTTTCAAATTTCCAATAGAAAGAGATTATTAAACAGAATTCAAGTAAGTTTTAGTACATATAAAAATGCCCTATAGTGGATCCCTACTTCACAAAATCAACAGTAGAGCTGTTATGGACATAACTGTCAATAGCATTACCTTTCAAAGATACGCCTCATTTTAGAACTGAAAGAAACTTTTTAAAGATGAAAGGAATAAAATTATAAGTTTTGTTAAAGATAACCATCTAAACTTTTGTTTCAGTTCAATTATTAAAGTCTGATCAACACAGGATTTATATCAAAGAAATACGTGTACTACTATTCAGGGTGTAGGCATACCAACATAACTCAGTTAAAACACATAATCAGCATTGTTTTCTTAAAATTGCAGGTATGAATAATTTGACTATGGGAAGTAATATAAAAACTTATTCCTGTACTCTACCCAATATGTCACATGGAAATTAACAATTTACATGGAAATTAATTAATGCAAGACCTAGAAAGAATTCAGATTTTATGAAAATGTGAAGAAATAAATGAACTTTTTCACTGTTCACAATGTACATGATCTGACAGCAAAATTACATAACTATTATTACATGTATATAACAAGAATAAACTTTGTAATATCATAAATGAATCAGATAAAATAGCATTATATGAAAATATTGTAACATACCAAATGTAATATAAGGGTTACATGAAGATTAGCATAATAGAAAGAGTTTTATAAAAATAATAAATTATATAAAAATCTAACTTTATGTAGACAATAGCTGACCAGATAACAAAAGCTTCCCTTTATGTGTTACTCTTTGATAGTACTTTACTTTAGACTGCAGTCTACGTATGACCTAACTTTGCACAAGAGTCCATAAAGTTATTCAATAATTGTTTTCAAGGTATATAAGTGTTATTCAAGATCTGAACCTGACAATTACTTAAAATAATAATGAAGCTATTCTTTGAGATGAACTATAGATCTTTTAAACTTTACTGAATTCTATTATATATACACAATTATATAAACAAGTTAAATATATAAATATATGTTATATAAAATTTATGAGTTATAAATCTGCAAATATGCAAAGCTTTGAAATGAATATAGGGAACTCAGATTGGCAGCACAGACAAACGGAGCAGATCCCAGGTAAATAGCTTGGTCCAAAAGGCCCCAGACTCCTGATTTTCAGGCAGATGGAGGGAACTGAGGTGAACTGCTCTTCCCAGAGAACTTCAGATATATGATGGGGAGATGGCCAGGTGGAACTCAAAGGAACTAGTTTACATACAAATTCCAAATTTATCATTTTCATATATAATTATGCTGTTTGCTCCTATGGTCTAAATTACATAACTGTTAGTTTTGAAAGTTTATCAAATACTAAATTTCACTTGTCGCTATTATAATTACAAATTGTATGCCTGTAGTAAGGGTACAATATGTGTCTTAACCACATGTTCACTCTTTTGTAATCATATTGGGAAGTGCTGGGGTAATAACTTCACAAAATCCCTACACTGAAGAAGTGAGGATAATGCCAAACAGAAAACATTGTCTTTCTCAATCAATAGAGAAATAAAGATTTTGGGGCAGACACAAACCAAGAATCTCTGACACACATAAGGAATCCATGAAGAACAGATTCCTTATAAAGAGGTTCTGATTGTAATAATATAGCTACCTAATACCAAAATATCACAAAAATCAAAATAGAGAATTCTTTCTGAAAAATGAAAATGACAAGATAAAGAAGCAAAATGTGTTCTCAGGCCCCAGTCCACTAAGAACAAATCCAGCAGACATCAGTGAAGAAACTTAGAAGCAACACACCTGAAATCTCTGAAATAATTGCAGTTGGAGAAAAGAAATAACTCCAGAAGGGTACAAAGAAAATCAAATTGGAAATATTCTCTGAGGTAAAAAAAGTGATAAATATACAGAAAGAATTACTGAGGATCTCTTTTCAATTAATTTTATTGAGAAAGAAATAGCAATGAAACACTTTCAAAAGAGGTTAGTAGGATAGTTACCATAATTAATACTTTGCATACTTCATAGTACTTATTCATAGGAAAAGATGCAGACATGATATCTTGTTTAAATGCTATTAATATAAATCTTTATTCTCATTAAACCACGAGAAAGTACATGTATATCTAGCCTATTTTGTATATATATATATATATATATATATATATATATATATATATTTCCCTACAAAATGGTCCTTCATTTATACCCCACTTTTTTGTTTAATTTTTTCAGAGTTAGGTATTCCATTTCCACTCAAATATTGTAGGTAAAAGATTTTTACTAATAGTTTTTGGGCAGGATATCATGTCTGCATTTTGTACTATGAATAACTACTACAAAGACAACGATATGCAATGTATTGATTGTTGAAACTGCCCTACTAACCTGTTTTAAAACTGTCTCATGCTATTTGTTTCTCAATAAAATTAATAAAAAAGAAAAAAAGGCAAATATTGTAGGTACATTAATTCAGCAAAATAATTGAATGTAGTCCAGTACACCATAATATTAGTGACTTATCCATAGCACTGGCAATGTCAGAAGTTGTTGACTTGAGCCTTTCACAGCTCAGCATATTAATATGGCTTTACTTTTTATACTTCATTTTTATATTTTTCTGCTGGATTGTTAAGACCAAGATAAAGCAAGAGGTATATAACAAAACATGTAACTTTTGTATCTGATAAGAACGGTCAAATCTCCTCAATGTTTACACTAAAACCTTGTACAGCAGTTCGTAGCTCTATTGTCAGTGTCAACCATGTGGACGAGTCATGGCCATTCCTTGACTAATTTGCTCTCTGTGAAAGCCTGAGAGACTATTTTCTCTCTAAGTGACTCTCCTTAGGTACAGTCTACATCATCGACCACTTTCCTCTGTGACCCCATAATCTACATAAACACAAAATTTGGGACAACAATGAGTTATAGGACATTGCAGTACAGTTTCTCTTATGTCTGAGTCCTCACTGACCTTGAAGGGCTATGACCAAAATACTGACTATCCTTGATGCCCTTCTTTTTCTCTAATTTTTTGGTCTGCAAACTTAAGTAATTCACACCTCAGAAGAGAAGCTTAATGATATTATTTTCCTACAACATAGACAGTTGAGCATTACATCATTATCTGTCTGAACATCAAATGCCTTAGACATAACATGGTAAAGACATTTTCCAACAATCTTGATATGCTAAACTTTAAACCCCTATCATATGTGGAAAGAATAAAAAATAAATAAATAAATAAATAAATAAATAAATAAATAAATAAATAATTCCACATATTCACACAGACATTTAGAATTCTATCATACAAAACATTGTAGCAATACAGTCCTATGATGTTTTTCTTGTCTCTTGCTTTTTGTTACCTTTATTTTAAACAAACAGTTACTTCACAACGAGTATAGAAGTAACTGATTCAACATTATAAGCAGTATGCATGTAGAAGAACAGAATAACAGCCATTCCAAGCACGGCCCTACTATTACATGTTGCTTTCCTCAGTGCTGTTTCTTAGTTCACAGTTATCAGCACATATAGTTAGTCAGGGTGAGAATCCTACAAATTAACATCTATATTTAAAAGCCTGATGGAGATTCTCAGGAACATTGCCATATCCATCTTGTGTATATAAATGTATGGTTTTGCCCCTGCCATGTTTCCTAACTTTTCTCTTTGCCCTATCTTCATTTTTTAATCCTTAAGTACTCATTTTCCATTTAGTTGTGCTATACCTTTCAATTTTTATTTCTTCTTTTGAGTCCTTAAAATAGGGAGATTATAAAATATTTACACGTATGGGTCTGTTTTATTACACTTATGTGTATATCTTCCAGTTGCATCCACTTATATATGATGACTTCAAGTTTATCATTCTTTATATTTCAGTAATACTGCTTTGTATAAAAATACCACATCTTTTTCATCCATTCCTCAGGTGACAGGCATTTTGGTTGTTTCCAATTTTTGGCTATCACAAAGTGGGCTGATATAAACATAGTTGCACATATATCACTATGATATACTGTTTTAAGTTCTGGGAAAATTCCCAGTAGGGGCATAGCTAATTTGAATAGGATTTCCAGTCCTAGTTTTTTAAGGAGTCTTCACACTCATTTCCAGAATAGTTGCACCAGTCTATATTTCAGCATTGGGAATGTAGGCTTCCTTTTTCCACACAGGCTCTCCAACATTAGTTCTTGGTTAATTTATGATAGCCATTCTTTATGGGGTGAAGTAGTATCTCAGTGTTATTTTACTTTGCATTTCACAGATGGTTAGTGATGTGGAGCACTTTTTCATCTATTTATTTACTTGTTGTATTTCTTTCTCTGAAAAGTATGTATTCGTCTCAGGTGCCCATCTCTGTTTTCAGTCTTTAATTTTTTGGGCCCTAATGTTTCTTTTTTCTATATAAATTCTAGAGAGAAGGCTTTGGTCTGAGTGCTTATTAGTAAAGATTTTTTTCCAAATTTGTGGCTTGTCTTTTCACTTTGATAGTAATTTCTTCTGAAGTGCAAAAACTTCTCAAGTGAGGAAGTCACAGTTGTTAATTCTTTCAAGTATTGCCTATGTAGTTTGATTTTTGTTCATGAACTGCCTATGCCCATATCTTGAAGAGGTCCTCTCACATTCTCTTCCAGGACATCTAGTGTTTCTGTATTAATGTTTAGATCTTTAATCCATTTTGACTTTAGTTTAGTGCATAGTGATATACCTGGGTTGAATTTTAGTTTTCAGTATGTAGAAAGCCAGTTTTTTCAGAACATTTTGTCAAAGAGACTATCGTTCTTCCAGTAAGCATATTTGGCTCCTCTGTCGAAGATAAGATGGCTGAGTGTGTTTGTAGTTTCTTCTGTATTTTCTCATCTGTTCCATTGATCTTCAGGTGTATTTTTTTGGCTAATACCATGCTGATTTTTTCACAGCAGTTTCTTAGTATCATTTCAACTCAGGAATTGTAATGCCTCCTGCCTTGTCTTTGTTGTCCAGGATTGCCTTTGCTAGTTCAATTGTTTTTTGGTTTCAAATAAATTTTAGGAATGATTTCTCTAGGTCTTTGAGGTATGTTTGTGGTATTTTGATAGGGATTGCACTAAACATGGACAACTTTGGGAGTATGGCCATTTTCACAATATTGGTTCTTCCTATCTAGGAGCAGGGAATATCTTTCTATTTTTTGAGATCTTCTATAATCCCTTTTTTACACAGCACTCTAACTTTCATTAAATAGTTCTCTTACTTCTTTAGTTAGATTAACAAAGTATTTCATTTTCAGTGGTCTATTGCAAAGATAGTGTTTCTCTACTTTCCCTCTCAATTTGTTTTTTATCTGTAAAGAGGAATGCTATACACTTTTGTATATTGACTTTGTATCTTGATATACTATTAAATTTGTGTATTAATTCTAGTATATTTTGTTGGAGTTCTTTGAGTCTTCCAGACAGAGTATCATGCCATCTGCAAATAATGATATTTTAACTTCTTCTTTACCTATTCTTATTCCTTTTACTTCTATCACTTGTCTAGTGGCTCTAGCTAACGATTCTAGAACTATATTGAATAGGCGTGGTGATAAAGGGCATCCTTATCTTGTACCTCATCTGAGAGTAAAAGATTTTAGTTTTCCCCCATTTAGAATTATATTAGCTGTTTTGTTGTAATAGATACCTTTTATCAGATTAAGGTAGAGGCCTTGTATTCCAATATTTTGTAGGATTTTGAATACGAATGAGTGTTGCGCATTGTTGCAAATCTCTTCTCTATCAATTGAGATGATCATTTGTTTTTTGGATTTGACTCTATTGATATAATGTATTACATTTATAGATATGCATAGATTGAAACATCCTTTTATCCCTGGGTTGAATCCTTCCTGTTCATGTGGTATATTGTTCTCAATGATTTGCTGTATTTTATTTCCTAGGATTTTATTGAGGATTTTTCCATCTATGGTCATGAGGCAGACTGGTCTACAGTTCTATTTTTCAGTTGCGTCTTTCCCTGGTTTTGATATCAGTACAATACTTTCCTCCAAGAATGATTTTTTTGAGGATTGTTTCATTTTCAATTTCACTGAAGAATTTGAGGATAATTAGGATTATATCTTCTGTTAATTTCTTGTAGAATTCATCTGTGAATGCATCAGGATCTGGACTTTTCTTTGTAGTTTTTTTTTTTTTTTTTGTATGTGTGTGTGTTAGTCACAAGACAAATGAGCAATATTTACTTTATTTCTGAAGTTATATAAAAACAGCTCATCAGAATATGCTTGATTTAACTTTTGGCTGAAGCCTTATTGCTTCACATTGACTAATTTAGATGCTAACCATGGCACCTGTCAACATCTTTCTGGAGCCCAGTGAACGACACCACAATCTGCTTTTGGGTGAGCCACATACTCTGCATTCAGCCTGCCTTCAGGGATACTACTACTCTTTCAGAAAAAAAGGAACAAGAACACTGGTTCTATCTAAATAAAACAATTGCCCAATTCAATAGTTGCCAAATGATAGCCCAGTTTCATAATGCTTTATCTATATTTTTCTATGATCAACCAACAATGGAGTCCATAATATAGTTCAAGTATATATCATATCAGTTTTGACTTACTTGCAAGTGGGACAACCTGATTCACTTAAGTATTTATTTAATGATTCTCCTTTTTCTCTCTCCTATCTTTGCAGAAAGTTTTGTCTACCTTTTGGTAAAGAGTGACAAAAAGGGTGGGGGAGAGGAAGGCACGGAAGGAGAGATATTCTTTTTCATGGAGTGTTGAGACCCTTCTTATCCATCTCCAGTCTCTGTGAGCCTGATCCCCTAATGAGCCAGTCCCCTCATTCTTCATTAGAAGTGGGAAGCATAGAAAGGGAGAAAACCTATGGGCAAGATTAAGTTAGGCCAGTAAAAGACTGGTTGCTATGATTTTGGATGAATTGGGTAGTTTCTGCTATTTTTTAAATCCCTCGATTCATTCTCAAAACAGAGTTTTGGGCTTCATAGAGAATGCTATAATGGCAGTAATAGATGTTGCGATTTATAGGAATACTAGTATGATATAGCAACCATCACTATAGTATTTTTGCAATATGGAAAAAAAATTAAATAGAACTCATTATGTTGAATTAATTTTTAGTGTTTTTTTTGTAGTTTGATGCTTCTTTAATAATTTCATTGAGAAACAAATAACAATGAGACAGTTTCAAAATCAATTACTAGCACAATTTCAATAATTAATACATTGCATATTGTTCTCTTAGTGGTTATTCATAGTACAGGATGCAGACATGATATTCTGTCCAAAACCACTACTAGTACAAATCACTCTAATTCATTGAATTAAGAGATTGCAGTTGTACATCAATCCTAACTATTTTGAATATACAGATATAAGATGGGCATTTGTATCCCCCTTCTTTGTTTAGTTTTGTTAGAGCAGGGTATTCCATTGTCATTTAAATATTGTAGGTACATGCATTCAGCAAACATTGCAATATAGGCCAGTAGTTTATAACAGTAGTGGGTTTTTTGAAAGACTGTCAATGTCAGAATTTGTTGACTTGAGCCTTTTACAGCTCAGCATATTAATATGGATTTACTTTTTATTCTTCACTTATATTCTCTTCTGCTGGATCGTTTCGACCAAGATAAAGCAAGAGGTATATAATAAAACATGTAACTTGTATCTGATAAGGTCAGTCAAATCCCATCAGGATTTATCCTGAAACCCTGCAGCCCAGTTTTTAGATCATTTGTTAGTGTCAACCATGTGGATGAATCACGGCCAATACTTGACCAATTTGTTCTCTGTGAAAGCCTGAGAGAATGTTTTCTCTCCATGTGACTCTCCTTAGGCACACGCTCCACACTCTACAACATTGATCACTTTCCTCTGTGGCTCCATAATCTCCTTGAACAGAAAATTTGTGACACAACTGAGTTACATGGTGTTACAGTATAGAATTACCTATGTCCTCAGTCTTCAATGAACTTGAAAGGCTAGGGCCAAAATATGGGCTGCCCTTGCAGCCCTTCTTTTTCTCCAATTTTTAACTTGCAAACTTAGGTTGCTAACCCTCCAGAAGAGAAGCTTATTATTACCATACAACCTAGGCAGTTGAGTTTACCTCACCATTTGTCTGAACATCAAACATCTTAGGCATAACATGGAACAGGTATTTTCCATCAAATATTGACATGTTAAGCTTCAAGTCTCTCCAGAAAATGAACAAAATAATTAAAGAATAGGATGAAATGGTTACATATTTTTACACCAAAATTTAAAAATCTAATCATATACACCCTTGTAGCAGGACAGTCCTGTGACATTTTTTTTCTTGTCACTTGATTTCATTTATAACACTGTTTTTTAAAAGAAAACATTTACTTGAGAGACAGAATGCCATTAATTGGTATGTCATGAAAAGCAGTACATATTTAGAAGACCAAAATGACATGCATTCCAAGCATGACCCTGCCATTACACTTTGCTATCTTCAATGCAGTTGCTTTGTTCACAGGTATCAGCATGTATAGTCAGGGTGAGAATCTTACCAATTAACTGCTCATTTCAAAAACATGCTGAAGATTTTCAGGATCATTGCCTTAACCATCTTGTACATATAAATGTATGGATTTGCCCTTGTCATGTTTCCTAACTTTTCTCCTTGCCCTCTCTTTGTTGTCCAACCCTCAAGTTCTCACTTCAATTTTAAATGTGTTATACCTTTCTATTTTTATTTCTTCTTTGAGTTCTTATTCTAGGGAGTCTATATGATATTTATATATGTGTGTTTGATTTATTTCACTTATTGTTATATCTTCAAGTGGTATCCTCTTAAATATAAAGACTTCTTGGTAATCATTCTTTATAGCTGAGTAATACAGCATTGTATAAAAATACCACAACTTTTTCATCCATTCCTCAGGTGATGGGCATCTTGGTTGTTTCCAAGATTTGGCTATCACAAATTTTGCTATTTTAAACATAAGTACATATATATCACTAAAGATATGAAGTTTTTAGTTCTTCTGGGTAAATTCCCAGGAGAAGGATAGCTGGCTTGAATGGGACTTCCAGTCCTAGATTTAAGGAGACTCCATACTGATTTCCATAATGGTGGCACCAGTCTACATTCCCACCAGCAGTTGAGAAGGGCTGCCTTTTCCTCACAGCCTCTCCAACATTTGTTGTTGGTTGATTTCTTTATAACAGCCAATCTTTCTGAGGTGAGACGGTATCTCAGTGTTGTTTTAATTTGTATTTCATGGATGGCTAGTGATGTGACACGGTTTTTCGTATATTTATTTCCTTCTGTAATTTCATCCTCTGAGAAATGTGCATTCATCTTGGATGCCCATTTCTGGATTTGGTCTTAAAATTTTGGGGCCTTAATGCTTTGTATTTCTTCATTAATTCTAGAGAGCAGACCTTTGTCTGAGTGGTTCTTACTCAAGTATTTTTTTTCCAGATTTGTGGGTTTTCTTTTCACTTTGTTGATAATTTCTTTTGACCTGTAAAAATTTCTCAATAAGAGGAGATCCCAGTTGTGAATTCTTTCAAGCATTACCTGTGTGATTTGATTTTTTTATGAACTCTGCCTATGCCTATGTCTTCAAGAGTTCCTCCTACTTTCTCTACAAGGAGATTTAGTGTTTCTATGTTGTTTAGATCTTTAATCCATTTTGACTTTGGGTTAATGAATGGTGACAAATCTGGTTCTAGTTTTGATTTTCAGCGTGTAGAGAGCCAGTTTTGCCAGCACCATTTTTTGCAGAGGCCATCTTTCTTCCAGTAAGCATATTTGACCCCTTTGTCCAAGGTCAGGTGGCTGAGTGTGTTTGTAGTGGCTTCTGCATCTTCTAATCTAGCCCTTTGATCCTCAGGTCTATTTTGTGGCCAGTACCATTCTGATATTATTACAATAGCTTTGTAGTATAATTTCAGTTTTGCAATTGTTATGCCTCCTTCCTTGTCCTTGTTGCCCAAGATTGCCTTTGCTATTATAGGTCTTTTTTGGTTGCAAATAAATTTTAAGAATGATTTCTCTTGGTCTGTAAGGAATGTTGTTGGTAGTTTGATAGTGATTGCATTAAAGCTATACAGAAATTTTAGGAATATGGCCATCTTCACAATGTTGGTTCTTCCTGTCCAGGAGCAGGGAGTATCTTTACATTTTCTGACATCTTCTATGATCTCTTTTTTTTTTAGAGTAGTGTAATTTTCCTTGAAAAGATCTTTGACTTCTTTCATTAGATGAATTCCAACATATTTCATTTTTTGTGGTGCTATTGTAAAATTATTATTTCTCTAATTCCCCACTCAGTGTGTTTGTTATCTGTGTAGAGAAATACTTTCAACTTTTGGGTATTGATTTTGTATCCTACTATGCTACTAAACTTATATATCACTTCTAGTTACTTCTTGGTGGAGTTTTTGGGTCTTTCCAAGTATCATGTCATGTGCAACTAGTGATAATTTAACTTGTTCTTTACCTGTTCTTATTCCTTTTATTAATCTCTCTTTTCTAATGACTCAAACTCATGATTCCAGAACTATATTGAATAGGAGTGGTGATAGAGGGCATCTTTGTCTTGTACCAGTTATGAGAGTAAAAGATATCAGTTTTCCCCATTTAGAATTATGTTAGCCATTTTGTTCTCATAAATGGCTTTTATCAGATTGAAGTACAGGCCTTCTATTCCAATATTCTGAAGAACTTTGATCATGAATGAGTGTTTGACTTTGTCAAAAGCCTTTTCTACATCTATTGAGATCATTCATTTTTAGATTTTGCTCTGTTGATATAATATATTAAATTTATAGATTTGTGTATATTGAACCATACTTGTATCCCTAGGATAAATCCTACCTGGTCATGGTGTATAATCTCCTTGATGATTTGCTGTTTTCTATCTGCTAGGATTTTATTGATTATTTTTACCTCTATGTTTATGACAGAGATTGCCCTGTAGTTCTCTTTTTTAGCTGTGTCTTTCTCTGTTTGGGATATCAGTATAATACTTGCCTTCAGGAATGATTTTTGGGAGGTTTGCTTCCTTTTCAATTTCTTTGATGAGTTTCGAAGTATAGGTATTATATCTTCTGTAAATTTCTTGTGAAATTCAGCTTTGAATCCCTCAGGTCCTGCACCCTCTTTGTGGTATGTTTTTTTATTACATCTTATATTTCATTGAATTCAATTGGGTTATTAAGATTTGATATATCTTCTTGATTCAGTTTGGGTAATTTTTACCTGTCTAAAATTCTGTCCATTTCTTCTATGACTTCTATTCTTTGAGAGTAAACATTCTCAAATTAGGTATTGAAGATCTTCTAAAGTAACACTAGGTCTGTGGTAATTTCTCCCTTTTCTTTCCTTATTGCTTATATTTGAGTTTTTTCTATCCCCTTCCTGATGAAGTTAGCTAGGGGTTTATCAATTTAATTGAATCTTTCGAAGAACCAGCTTTTTGATTTAGCTTTGTGCTGTTTTTTTTTTTTTTTTGGTCTGGAGTGAATTAATTTTTGCTCTAATCTGTATAATTTCCTCCCATCTTTGGGTTTTGGATTTCATTTGCTCTTTCTTTTCCAGGCATTTGAAGTGCAGAGTTAGAGTATGAATTTATTTTCCCCTTCTGTTTTGCTAATGTGTGAAATCACAGTTATAAATTTCACGCTAGGAAATGCTTTTGCTGCATCCCCAAAATTCCGATAAGTTCTCCTTGAGTTTTCATTGAAATGTATGTACTGTTTAAACTTTTTTTAGCTTCATCTGTGACTGAATGATTGCTCAGTAGGGTGTTGTTTAATTTCCATGTATTTGTCGAGATTTCTGTTTTCTTTCTTTCTTTTTTTTTTTTTTTTTTTTTGGCTATCTCAGAAAGCCTTCAGGGCATATTTGCCTGGCTGCAGTTGTGGGGATCGAACCGCAGCAACCTGAGGCTGACAGCTTTGTTGAAGCAGCCACTTAAACAACTGAGCTAAGGGGCAGGCCCCAAGATATTTCTGGTTTCTTTTGTCATTTATTTTCAGTTTCATTGCACTATGGCCAGATAATATGCATGGGATAATTTCTGTTTTCTTGCATATACTTAAGTATGCCCTATGGACTAGTATGTGGTCTATTTTAGAAAATGACCTATGTGTAGCTGAAAAAAAATGTGTATTCAACTGGGGCTGATTGGAACATTCTGTATATGTCCACTAAGTCTCTTTGTTCTAAGTTGTGGTTGAGTTCTGTGACTCCATTGCTAATTTTTTGTCTTCTTTATCTATCTTTTTGGGAAAAAGTAGTCTGAAGAACTCCTGTTAAGAGTGTGGTATTGCATATTAGATTTTTCATGTTGATTAAGATTTGTCTCATATAGTTTGGTGCTCCTGTGTTTCATGCATATATATTATGAATGTTACCTCTTCTTTTTTAATTTGTCCCCTATTCAATATGTGGTGGCCTTGTTATTTTATTTGGTGATTCTTGGTTTGATGTTGAGACTGTCTGAAAACAGAATTGCTACCTTTGCTTTTTTTCTGAGGTGCTGGGACATGTAGTATTGTTTTCCATCTTTTGAGTTTCAGCCTATGAATTTCTTTATGAGTTAAGTGTGTTTTTGTATACACATACATTTGGATTTTGTTTCCTATTCCACTGTCCCAGTCTATTTCTTTAATTGGTGAATTGAATCCATTTACATTGATGGTTATAACTGAGATGTATTCACTCATTATTTACATGTTATTTACCTTCTGCTGTTTCCCCCTTTTTCTCCTATGTTTAATTGATTGCCCTATATTATGGGTTCTTTCTATTCTCATTCATGGAGTTGTACTCATTTTGATCCCTTTCTAGAATTTTGTTTAGTAGTCTGTGTAGGGTTGGTTTTTGTCATCATGAAATTCTTTAGTTGTTCTTTCCCATGGAATTTAAATATTTTACTTTTCCATTATACTTGAAAGAGAGGGGCTGGAGAGATGGCTCAGTGGTCTAAAGCACCTACTTGAAACAAGCTTGGCAAAGCACAGGGACGGCGGTTCGATCCCCAGCACCACATGCCATCCAGACCCGCCCCCTGGTGGGCTGAGCTGGCCACACACACACACAATAAATAAATGTAATAAATAAAAATAAATAAATATTTAAAAAAAAAAAGAAAGAGAGTTTTCTAGGGCATAGTAGTCTGGGTTGGAATTTGTTTTCACAGAGTACTTGAGGTACTCTTCTCCATGCTTTTCTTAACTTCATGATTTGTAAAGAGAATTCTGATGATATTATGATGGGTTTTCCTGTGAATGTGATCCGTTTATTTTCTCTAGCAGCTTTTAGTAATTGTTCTTCAGCTGGATTTCTTGACTATTGTAAATCTTTGTGTGTTCTTAGTTGGGTTGATGTTATTTGGAATTCTTTATGTTTTGGTTTCTGTATGCCAGATTGTTTCCCCATATTTGGGAAGATTTCTGTTATTACTACTGCCCATATTCTTTTTATATCTTTTGTATTGACTCCTTATTTCTCATTCATGCCTATGCTCATGTTGTTCATCTTTTCATCATCTTGCAGATGTTGAAAAAATTTTTCTTGCATCCTAGTTGTTTTTCAGACATTTTCTTATCTTTTAGTAGCTGTGATGCTGTCTTCAAGATCTGAAACTCTATCTTCACTTTCATTCAAACCAGTTTTTCAGCTTGTGATAGAGATTTTAAGTTCCTCTATGTCTTTTTGACTGTGCTTCATGTAATGTATGTTTCATATGTTGCTCATTGAAAGGTTCCATCATTCTTCTATTCTCCTATATTTTTAGTAATGTCTTCTTTAGAAGCAGTTATTAATTATTTCACTATAGTTAGCTTTTCTAACTTCAGAGAATATTTCTGATCTGACTTCTATTCCTTTCTGCAGTTCTTTCTTTACTTCACATGTTATTAATTCTACAGATTTCAGCTGTGTGATTTCCAGTTTCTTCTATGCTACTGTCTCATGCTTTTGTTCAGTGTGGGCTTGGGGTCTGAGATTGCCTTTTCCTCCTTCTCTTTTTCATTTTTTAAAGCACTGTCCTCTGACCTCTGGTGTAGAACTTTGATGCAGGTATAATCTCAGCACCCACTGAAGTTCTTAATCAAAAGAGATTATATGGTTAAGACAGTAATAACTTTTTATTCACAGAACTACAATTAGGAACACTACAGGTAGTGATATTTATCAGGTGAAAAACTTTTGTAACTAATGTGTTCATACTTTAGACAGTACAAACAAGCATATGTCTGCATAGTTATGCATATATTATATTGGGAATTTGTATTTAAGTTAGCTCCCATAAGTTCTGTCTGATCACTTCAACTTAATGTCTCTGGTGTCTTCTATGCAGACTAGCTTACCCTGTTTAACTTTTGCACCCTGTCTCAGTCAAGAGAGACAGAGAGAGAATGCTCTCATAGATCTGGGCCTAGCAAAGTGTCTCACCTGGCTGGGTCTGGATCTATGAAATTTGAACTCATCCTGATGTGCCTGGCTTGGGTCTGGATTCTGTGCTCAGCTTCTTCCAGATGAAGCCTGTGGAAGTGAACTTGCTGTGCTACTCTGGCAAGATGTTCTGCTGCTGGATTAGCTGTGTGGTTCTGGACCCTGGATTCTCTGCAGGGACTTCAACTGGAGAGTTTCACACTGGGCCTGTATGCCAGGTCTGGGTTGGGTCTGCAGGGGTCCCGAGAGCATGGTGGAATGTCTCAGTCACAAGCTGGCCCTGGGATGGTTTTGGAGGTGTTCAGAAGGTACAGTGAACTTGAAGTTCCTTTACTCACATGCTGGGCCTGGGCTGTTTCTGGGGTTTCCTGAGAGCCCAGCAGCAGGTCTCACTCACATACCAGCCTTGGGCTGGCTCTGGAGGTGTCCAGAGGGGTCTCAAGAGCAGGGTGGAATGATGTACTCACACACCAGACCTGGGTTAATTCTGGAGGTGTCTGGCAGGCACAGTGGATCTGAAGTTCTCTCACACACATGCCAGGCCTGGGCTGGGTCCTAAGGGTGCAAAGGAGCAGGAGGTCTCCCTTACACACATGCTAGGCCTTGGCTGGTTCTGGAGAGGTCCCAAGAGCATGACGAAAGGTCTTACTCACACACCGGGACTGGGCTGGTTCCAGAGGGGTCTGGCAGATGCAACGGAGCCATCACACTTCATGTGTCTTTAGTACTCTTTAATTTAAGATGGCAAGATGCTAAGTTTGTATTTTAACATTGGAGTGAATTTGTTAGTGTTTAGTAGTGATTTTCCCTTTGGGTAACTGTGTCAATGCTTCCATATAAGTTTATTTAATAATCATTTGCTAATACTGATTGTTTCTGGTCTGAATATAAACTGCTAAATTAGTATGGCCCTGATTCATTATGCCTAAATCCCAAAATAACAGCTTATCTTCCTGATATCCACTTCCTCCTTCTTCCCCCTGAGCATATCTAAAGAAGAAATTGATATTAAAAATAGAAGAGCATAGAAAAATGATGGAAACCTTTATTGTCAAATATAGGAAAGAATTAAAATGCATGAAACAGATAACGGTGCAATTAATAATTCCATTGAAAGCTAGCAAAACCATTTGAGTGAAGATGAAGATAGTCTTTCAGAACTTGAAGGCATTGTTACAGTCATTAACCAGGAAAAGAAAGATCTCTTTAAAGCCAAAGAATCCACTAAATAATAATTCAAAAACTACAAGACAATGCTAACCTGAACATCATAAGATTAATAGGTGTCCAAAGAAAAAAGAAAAAAGAAAGAGGAGTGAATGCAAATAACTTGAAAAGAATTTATTTTTTTTAAACCGAGGATTGAACTCAGGCCCTTGTGCTTGCCAGCGAAGTGCTTATTCCACTGAGCCATCTCACTAGCCCTGAAAATAATATTTGCAGAAGTAATAGGAGAAAAATTCCCAAGCTTAGGGAAAGAATATGACATACTGTTAGGTGAGGCATATGGAAATGCAAAAAAGCATCAACCAAAATAAATCTACACCCAAACAGATATTAATCAAGATCCCAGAGTTTCAGCATAAGAATAACATACTAAAATCTGTTGGAGAAAATAAAGAAAACACATTTACAAAACAGCCCATCCATAGTACAGTAGAGTTCTCAACCCAAATCTTCAAGTTAAGAAGCACATGGAGTGTAGTATTTCAAGTCCTAAAACAAACAACTCCTTACTTGTATTGATATACCTACAAAACCCTCTTTCAAATTTGATGGAAAAATAAAATACATCTCTGACAAGGAACAAGTAAAGAAATTTTTAAAAAATGAAAAGAACACTACAAACAGCATTAAACAGATCAAAATATCCATAACTCCATGAATAACAACAGAAAGAAATTACCAAGCAAGGCAAGCAATTAAACACAGGAAAAGTAGGAAACCAACATCAGAATAATAAAGTAATAAAGATAAGCCAACATAACCAATATATATCATTGAACCACCAGTGTAAATTGCCTCAACTCACCAATTAAAAAAAATAGACTGACAGAGTGGATCAAGAAACAAAATCAAACAATATAATGTGTACTATAAAAACATTTAACTCAAAAGAAAATGTATAGGTGGAAAGGCAAAGGAAAAAAATAATACTACATGTGCCAGGAGCTCAGAAAAAAGTAAGGGTAGCTATTATTTTTTGCAGACAATCAGAACTTCAAACCAAGAATGTTGAACCAAGATGCACAAGGCTATTACATAGGGGAGAAATTTTAAAAAAAGAGAGAAATAGCCATCATAAATATGTATGCACCAAATAAGGGAGCACCCAACTATATAAGACAAATTTTAAAAGATATGAAAAATCAAATAATCAATAACATAACCTTAGTGGGAGACATTATTGCCCCATTATCTCAAAGAGAAAAGTCAACTAGACAATAAATTAGCAAAGAGGTAGCAGAAATGAACCAAATCTCTGAAAGAATGGACTTAGTAGACATATACAGAATATTCTACCCAACAATACTTGAATACACATTCTTTTTAGCTGTACATTCTCTGAAACAGACCACATACTAGTTCATAGATCATGATTAAATAAATGCAAGAAACCAGAAATTACCCCATGCATCTTATCTGACCTGAGTGCAATGAAACTGAAAATTAATGACAAAAAACCTGCAAAACCCGACAAACACATGAAAATTAAATAAGAAAATTAAACAATATCTACAATCCAACAAAAATTCAAATAAAATTTACTGGAATTTGTTGGATGCAGTGAAAACAGTACTCAAAGGAAATTTTATAGTGGTGAACTCACACATAAAGAAAACAGCCAGAGAACAACTAAATACCCTATGGTGCAACTCAAGCTATTTTAAAAATACAAGCAAAGCAAGCTAAAAACTCAAAAAATGGGAGGAAATTATAAAGATTAGAGTAGAAATTATGAAATTCAGACAAAGTAAATAATATAAATAATTAGTGAGTCAAAAGCTGATTCTTTGAAAGACTAAATAAAACTGAAAAACCCTTATTCAACTTCAACAAAAAAAAGAAAGAGTTCAGATCCATGTAGTAATATTAAAAAGTGTTAAATCACTATAGACACAAAAATCTACTGAAAATTTTCAATCACTACTTTAAAACAATCTTTACCCTCATAGGATAGAAAATACAGAAGAAATGGACAGATTACTAAATAGGTACAAAATATCAAAACTGAATCAAGAAGATATAAAAACAGAATAAGCTAATATGAGCCGATGAAATTGACAATGTAATAATTTACCAACAGAGACATACCTTTAGTCTGGGCATAGTGGTATACATATGCAATCCCAGTGCTAAGGAAGCTGAAAACAGGAGGATCATTATGAGTCTAAGTTGAGTCATGAGGCCTATAACAACCAAATACATTAAAGAAAAGATGTACCTCCCAGGCCATGATAGATTCACTGCTGAATTCTACAAGGAATTTAGAGAGGACATAATGCCAGCTCTGCTCAAACTCTTCAGTGAAATAGAAAAGGAAGGAATACACCCTGATTCATTTCTGGAGGCAACAATTGCACAGATACCAAAAATGGAGAAAGACCCAAAAAGAGAATCATAGGAAAATCTCCCTTATGGACATAGATGCAAACACCGTCTATGCAAATATATTCAATTCAGCCAATAGAATGCAGCAAATCATCAGCAGGATTGTACATCATGCCAGGTGAGATTCATCCCAGGGATGTAAAGATAGTCATCATACAAAAGTCTATAAATATAATATATCATATCAACAGAGTCAAAAACAAAAACCACATGATCATCTCAATAGATGCAGAAAAAGCTTTTGACAAATTCCAACACTCATTCATGATAAAAACCCAACAGAAAATTGGAATGGGTGGCCTATACCTCAATCTGATAAAAGAAATCCGTA